>NC_133354.1:7238900-7538900 GCF_030506205.2 Paramisgurnus dabryanus
TATATATAATATAAAATATATATAATATATTATATTTTTTATTTATATATATATTTGTTTTTTGTTTTTTTTTCTTAATAAATTATACATGCATATATGCATGTATAATTTATTAAGAAAAATATATTTATATATTAAATATTCCTATTTATATCTAATATAAATTATATATAAATATAAAAATGTCAATATTTATTGTCAACATGCATGTGTGTGTAGTTATATATACATAATTATTACATACAATACACACACACACACACACACACACACACATATTTATGATGTAAACAAAAACATTTATTTTGTGAATGATTAGTTGTGATTTATTGTTATGTGGACCTATTTATATGTTTCTAAAGAGAATCTGTGCATAAATATCAGACACTGGTGTATACAGTCTGATTATCTGACATGATTTATCAGTCAGAGTCAGGTTGATCTGATCTCTTTCTGCTGCTTTTATTTCATTGGACTTTGTACTTCAGCAGTATGTTTGTGTGGTAAACCAGAATTTTTATTACAAGTTTGTTAGGATTCGATGTGTTTTTGTTTTGTTTAATGTACAGCAGGGTTAAATCAGTCTCTTGACCTCTGACCTGCAGCAGCTCTAATGTGATTGACAGCTACATGTTGAGCTCATTATTTCAGCATGTGTACAGGTCAGGTGGTCCTGTGATGTCGCAGAAAAAACAACGCTGCCAAATTTCCCACTTGACCCGACAGTTTCTTGGCTTGCCATGTGAAGTTTGATATATCTGAGCGTCAAGCCGTCACACTGCAGATAAATCAGTGTGTGAACGGAAAACATCTTCCCAACGCTATAATTATCATCAGTCACACAGAGATGAACTTCCCAATCTTTGTGTGTGTCTACATGCGTAATAAGGGGCAACTGAGGGGCAACCTTCCGATCTCTCTGATGAAGCCAACACTGAAGTGACTTAAAGTGCAATTCATCGACTGGCCACTAGAGGCTCTAAAATGGAGTCAATCCCCATAGACCCCCAATGTTAAAATGCCCAACTTTACAGTAGAATATCATATGTTTACAGCCTGGTACAAAAAGTGTTTTTGGTCTTTATAGCTAAATTTTCCCTTCATGACAACTGTGAGGGGGTGAATTTTTTGTAACTCATCCGTTTGAATTATATTAAACCTTAAAGCTCTGCATAATTAAGGGCGTGGCCACTTGAGTGACAGGTAAACTGCCACTTCTGTCACTGACGTAGACCTAGGCGGGCGTGGTTTCAGCAACCAGACACCTCAGCTTTACCCACGTCCCGCCTCTTTACCCATGTTCAGATATCCGCGAGTGATGTGCGGTGATGCGCGGCCTAGATCATCGGAAGACACCGCCTACTTTAAGCTTCAAAAACGATCTATGGGTGACTTCACAGACGCTACGTCCATCTTTTTATACAATCTATGGGGGCAACCTTCCAATCTCTCTGATGAAGCCAATACAGAAGTGACTTAAACTGCAATTCATCGACTGGCCACTAGAGGCTCTAAAAGGGAGTCAATCCCCATAGACCTCCATGTTAAAATGCCCAACTTTACGGCAGTAAATTATATGTTTACAGCCTTAGAAAAAGCTTTTTAATGTTTTAATGTCTTCTCTTAACATGTATCCAAAATCTTTTTGTTTCTCTACAGTCAAACAGCGAATATCATGACGTTGGTCTATCCAGTGATGTACATTAATGAGGTAACATTTCATTTAGTCATTTAGCAGACGCTTTTGTCCAAAGCTTTCAGAAAGTAATGAGGATAATTCTCCAAATCCTTTCAAGGGTTTTAATGTTGTTTGCACAACCAGAAATCATTTATAAATATATGTGATGTTCAATAGAAAGTTAAAAAAGAAGTTAAAGGGATAGTTCTCCCAAAAAATGACAATTCTGTCTGCAGTTTCTCAGCCTCATATTCTTGCAAAATTTGATGTAAAATTTGTAACCAAACAGTGTTGGAGCAACATCGACTTCCATAGTAGGTTTAATCGGGATTAATCGCATACAAAATTTGTAAAACATGTAAATGTTTCTTAAATACATGCATGTGTGTGTATATTTATGTATACAAAATAATTACACACGGTGCAAACACAAATCTTTTGACAGCACTAGTATTTTTTTCTACTATGGAAATGTGATTACTTATGGGTGTGAGAGTAAACGAAGACAAAACTGTCAGTTTTGGATGAATAATCCCTTTAAAGACCTGTAATTAATATAGCAATGTTTCTATATATTCACAGTATTATTAGTAAAGTGTGTAATATTGCGTAGGCCAGTCAGTTGTAAGTGTAGTAAATCTGAAGCAGATTCTTCTGCACGTAACAAGATTATGTCACACGAGTAAACGGTGTTATTTTACAGTCCAGACAGATATTTGCAGCTATTTTAGGTTTAGTTGTGACTTCAATAGAGGAGTCTCTTCCTGGACCTTCATCTTTTGTTTGTGTAGTTTGTGAGCTGAAGTTAGCAGATGTTTCTTCACAAGACTTTGAGATCTTTACTGCTATACAGCTCAGTACTGTAGAGGACACAAATGTTTATTAAGAGTAAAATCCAATCTGTTTTATCATTATATTCAACAAATCAAGCTGAAAGAGAGAAAAGATATTTCTAAAGAGAGATTTGTGATTGCATCAGTTTGGTTGACTAATATGAGTTTGGTTATTGGTAATAAATGTCCTCACATACCCACCCGTCTGATAAAGATTGCACATTAAAAACTGTCTGACCCTGTCTGACATTACTGGAGGTTAGGGTGAACAAATCCAAATCATCATAGAAACTTACTTTGACACGCGGTCAAACTGAGCTGGCTCAACACAAGCTGATAACCCAAATTGTGTAGGAGCTTTTAGTTTTACTAATCTTAACCGTGAAAGATTCAACTCCAGATGTTAATATTTGGTCAAGTTTGTTTTTTTAGGTTTATACCAATGGCGGTTGGTGACTTCTTCTTCGAGGGCATATGATAAGAAGCTTGTCATGTCAAAATATGTGTTCAGCACATCATGTGAACCTATGTGCATCATGCATCATGTCAAAATACGTATCTGTTGCAGATGCTTCAAATGGGTTTACCAGATACTCTGTTAATCTTGTGTAATCAGAGTTTAGTGTTAAGTTAGTGCACATAGGTTCACATGATGCAACGAAGACATATATTAACATGATGAGCCACACACACGACACATATTTTAAATTTGCGCCCCTCGGAAGAGAAGTCACCGGCCGCCACTGGTTCATAGATTTCAGACAAACCAAACAATAAATGTGAGAAAGTGTTGACATTTCTGTGTCTCTCTTCTTCTCTGTTGTGTTTCTCAGAGTGTTGTTATTGATGAAGAATCTGCAGAAAAGCTGAAAGTTGTTATTACTGAGGCTAAAGTTGTCATCAATGTCCCCTTCATCGTGATTGCTCTTGGCATCATACTGGGTGTGGTCTTTATAGTGATCATATGCAAACAGAAAGTCCCAGAGGTGAGTCTATAACTGCTTTCACACGTACCATCTTTACTGAGATCATGTGCGAACTAAAATACTAGTAATATACTGTTACGATGCTATGTGTGAACCGAGAATAGCATAACCAGTATGAGCAGTATGGATGTTGTCAGAACGCATCAATCATAATGTTCTGACACAGATGACGCGTTTACCTCATGCATTGTTTACAGAAATATCTTTCCACACGCTGCTTGAGATCAAACACACATAAAGTGCTGAATTGGCCAAATCTCTTCACCAGATTTGTTTAAAACAGTTTGCTGAAATGCCCAGGTCCTTTGCACACGCTCTGTGAAGTTTTATGTTTAGACATTAATGTTTTAGACGCAGTTTGAAGTCATCAATACAGTGTTGTAACTGTGCAAGACTGTCAGCGTTTGCCACAGAAGTAAAAATATTTAAAACAAAAATAAAGACTGCAGATATAAGGTCATAACCCAACATTGTTTACAACACAACACTGACCTCGCCGCAGGGGTTTAGTGGAAACGCCCGCTCTTTGACAAAGTTTACCAGTGTTTGGTTTGGTACTGATATAGGAATGATATCTTACTGGTTAAAGGATGTCACGTTGTTGCACATTTTTGTATTTACGGGTATTTGGTAAAGTCATTCTTGTAAATTAATGCTGGTCATTTACAGTAATTCCTGTGTAAAATAGCCTCATGTCATGGCATAAATGTGTTTGCAATGTCACTTCCTTTTCTATTACACCACAGATGCTGTTAACCAATTAAATGTCAGAAAGTAATACAGGGTTCCCACGGGTCCTTGAAACTTAGAAGTTTTTGAAAATATACATACATAGATACAGATGAAAGTGCTTGAATCTATTTCATGCAAGAATTTTGTTGGGGAAAAACACATTATTCCCTGTGTAGTGTAGGATAATATCATTAAATTCTAGACTTTTTAAGCACACGTGCTAAACTGTTGGCTTTAAATGCTTAAATCTTCTGTATGCGAATGTTGATTCATACCAAAATGCTTTTTTGCATAGTTGTGTTTGACACATGAAAACGTCTCGGGTTACGTATGTAACTGATGTTCCCTGATAAGGGAACGAGACGTCGCGTCTCCCTTGCCATACTTCCTGCGTCCCTGTAAAGCCATCTTTGGCAATATTTCAGATAGCGATATACTTCCTGGCTCCCGCGTCACCCTGTCTTTGTCATTAAGCCTCACCATTGGTTGAATTTGATATACACATTCATACGCACTTACCCCTGCAGACGTCCCCAAAGTGTCTCCACAGTGACGCAGCGCGAGTTCCCTCAAAAGGGAACTGTAACAACGTATCTTAAAAGATAACACGATGTAACCTTGCTCTCACTTGAAATGTGTCCCCACATTAAGTCCTTGAATTTGAGGGTATTGGACCTGGAAAGTCCTTGAAAGGTCCTTGAATTTGAAGTTAACTAAGGGAACCCTGCACTAGCAATATACTGTTATGATGCTATGTGTGAACAGCGAAACAGATGACACGTTTACCTCATGCGTTGTTTACAGAAGTTTCACTCCACATGCATTGGTACTGATATAGGAATGATATCTTACTGGTTAAAAGACGTAACATTGTTGCACATTTTTGTGTTTACGGGTATCTGGTCATTCTTCTAAACTAATGCTGGTCATTTACAGTAATTCCTGTGTAAAATAGCCTCATGTCATGGCATAAATGTGTTTGTGATGTCACTTCCTTTTCAATCACACCACAGATGCTGTTAACCAATTAAATGTCAGAAAGTAATAGTTTGTCTCTGATGTGAAATTTATTCCAGTTGTGTGTTTAAATGTTTTTAAAAAATTCAGATTTACATTTTGAATCATTATTTATTCAGCATTCTTTTTGCTTCATCCACCATGTTGGATGGATTTTTGTAGCTCAATGCAATGCATTCTGGGATTGGATTGTTTGTGAGTGATATATAAGATATATGTTTCATATCTCATTTGTTTTGTGTTGTTTTGTCAGAGCTCAGCAGATGAACGTCAGCCCCTGATCACATCATAATCTCCATGAGAAACAGCCCAAACTTCACCACGACTCACATTTCTGTAGACTTTAAGGTAGATTTCACAGCACACACAGCAAGAGTCTGGGCTTCAGTTCAGCCATCACACAAATCAAAGTCAAAAGTTTGACTGGTGTCACCTGGTCGAGTCAGATTTGCCATCAATGAAGTTCTTTTAAATGTGTTTTATATGACTGAACCAAGTCAAACCGGCTTATTTTACAGTTTTATTGTTGTGATTTAACATGTTAAACATCACACATCTAATAATGTTCTTATACGAGTCTCTATGTGTCTAAAAAATCATTTCAAAACTAATGCAACATTTATTCTGCTTTATATAAGTGTGACTTATGAGCCGGTGTTTGAAAATCACTAAATTCATGTTTATATTCTGCTGCTGTGCGGATTCTCACTACACTTAATTTGATGCCATGATGTAGATTTGTATTTGTTTTGTCATGTAAAGTTTTCTTCTTTAATGTTAAAGCATTAACTCCTCAAATGCATCTGTAACATTTTAACTCTAAAAGTTTGATATACAAGTTCTCAAACTAAACATCTCACTGTAACTGTGTGTTTACATCAGACGTGAATAAAGCGAATAAATCAAACTATTCGCGTGTAGTTGTACGCTTGAACACTTCATTTGCGCGTGAAATTCAGACGTGAATACGCTCAATTTGCTGGCTTTAGCTAGCTTGTAGTCTCAATATGTATATATAGCTCTCAAATTGAGTAAAGAGTGTTTCTTACAACTTGTCCGACCTCCTCACTCAATTTCTTTTCTTTTATTCCTATTTTTATAAAAGTACGAAGAAGTGTCGTACAGCTCTGGGTGTCCATTGTTGTTGTTTCATATTTCTGTCTCAGCTCGCTACGCCGTTTGCACTCTGTGCTGCTCAAAGTGATGCTCGGAGCTCCATTCCTCTGTGGGTGTGCGAGGCTATGCTTTTTATTGGTTGTTGCGTTAAATCTTACCCAGATACAACAGTCCTATTTTCTGATTGGCTATTGTGTAGCCTCTTTCTTTATTTTTTGATTGGCTGATAGGACTCCAGGGGAGACGGGCTTGATAGAGAGAGCGGTGCGGCCAGATACATTTTGAGCGCTGAAGCATATAAAATATATGATAAATAGGTTTTAGTGTGGCCGGAGTGCATGACTACAGACTGAAAGCACGGCTATAATCAGACCAGCCCTCGCAGCCTTAAAACACTACCGGCCCGCCGGGAAAAGTCCCGACTCTCCCGATTGCCACTCCGCCACTGATTGCAAGTTATTTGCGTGAATCGCGTCATTTGCACCGCCTCAATCGCACTCTATCGCGTCTTTGCATTGACTTAACATGTAAATCACTCGCACTTAACGCTTTATTCGCGTCTGGTGTGAACGCAAGAGAATATTGAGATCAAGTCTTTTATCTGCAACTAATGTCTAAAATGACTTCATTGACATTTCAAGTTTCTTTATATTGTAAGTTGCTAATGAATGCAATATATAGTCAGTGATGTTTATCTGGGACAGTATTACTACAGTATTGAGAGAAGATATTAACATGAATGTATGGTACTGTATTCCTCACAATATCTCAAATTCATTCATTCATTATAATGCACTGACATTATCACACTATTACCACAACTCCTCACCTCTAACACCGTTGTGTTTTTGTAAATATTACTAAGAGAGTTTTAATTTATCAAACCTCAATAAACATGATTTTACCCATTAACCATTCATTCAACTCACGCTGAATTTGATCGTTTTTAAAACATTTTCCAATCCATTTATTTCAGCATTGTCATCTGAGCTTCTTATTTTCTTAAAAAAATATATTGCACTGTCAATGTAACAAAATAATGACAACATGTGAACAAAAAAATAAATGTTACAACATCTTACCTGAATTGTCTGATATTTACAAAATAAATAAAGAATTCATGCTGATAATAAAATCATTTTGCCATTGATGTTTGTATTTGATCACATTAAACGTCAAAATATGCATGCAAAGTTGATATTTTTAGCCACATTGGTCAGACGTATATTTAATGAAACAGAGTTTTTAAGATGCTGATCTTTAATACGTTGAATGAGGGAGACTTTGATCAGTTTTTATCATTCAGTCCCAGAATCCAGCGTAACTGTCTCAGTCGTACACATGCTGGTTTTTAAATGAACACATATGTTTCCTGAAACAAGAAGATGGTGGAGAAAGTTAAATACAATTTAAAAGAATTTTCCTTCTTTTGTTGGCGTGTAAACAGGGCCGTCGCTGATAGGATGAAAGGTGGTGACAATTATAGGGGCCCCCACTGCCCAGAGGGCCGCACAAAATCCAACATCTCATTCTCTAATAAAATGGTTTAATCGGACCTGACAGAGTTTTTAAATTAATCAGTTCAATCAGTGGCAAACATCAGAGGGAGCCAATGAAAATCTAGGTCCCACCTTCAGCTTGTGAACAGAACCAATCAGAGTGAGGCGTCCGCTTAAAGGAATAGTCTACTCATTTTCAATATTAAAATATGTTATTACCTTAACTAAGAACTGTTGAATCATCCCTCTATCATCTGTGTGTGTGCACGTAAGCGCTGGAGCGCGCTGCGACGCTACGATAGCATTTAGCTTAGCCCCATTCATTCAATGCTGCCATTTAGAGATAAAGTTAGAAGTGACCAAACACATCAACGTTTTTCCTATTTAAGACGAGTAGTTATACGAGCAAGTTTGGTGGTACAAAATAAAACGTAGCGCTTTTCTAAGCGGATTTAAAAGAGTAACTATATTTTATGGCGTAATAGCACTTTTGTGAGTACTTCGACTCGCCTGAAAAGTCTGCTCCCCTTCTCACTCTCATAATGGGAGAGGGAGGGTGTTACTGCGCCAAGTCGAAGTACTCCCAAAAGTGCTATTACGCCATAAAATATAGTTACTCTTTTAAATCCGCTTAGAAAAGCGCTATGTTTTATTTTGTACCACCAAACTTGCTCGTATAACTACTCGTCTTAAATAGGAAAAACGTTGATGTGTTTGGTCACTTCTAACTTTATCTCTAAATGGCAGCATTGAATGAATGGGGCTAAGCTAAATGCTATTGTAGCGTCACAGCGCGCTCCAGCGCTTACGTGCACACACACAGATGATAGAGGGATGATTCAACAGTTCTTAGTTAAGGTAATAACATATTTTAATATTGAAAATGAGTAGACTATTCCTTTAAGTTTGTGAGACTGAATGGCCCTGTCCCAAATGGCACACTCTGGACTTCCTTAGAGTCCACACTTTAATGACATCATGTAGTGCAGACCTTAGGGACCCTTGACACGAGTCCACGAGGGTGCACTGGAGTCGTATTTTGGGATAGACTCGAGCACCACGCCGTAAATAGGAAGAGAAGTTGCCCTTCAGTGTGAATTCCTCTCTTCCGTCGTTTGATTGGTCTGATTGTTCTCTTGTCAAGGACTTCTGGGTTGGTAAAGTGCGTGGAGCCTTCAGGAGCCTGTGGAGGTCTTGGGCGAAGCTCGCATCAAGAATGCAAAGGGGGCGCTGATGAGCATACTTCGGAGCGTAAAAATTACAGATAGGACTCCCTACGGACTCGTACACTAAGTGAGCACGCACAATTTAAGGCCACGAGACCGGTGGAGCGGAGGCTCATGATAAAAATTTATATTTTTAAAGATACAAATATTTGCACTTAATGATGCACAAAATGCTTTCACTATGCTTGCCGAGTACAACGTATAAACTAATGCAGTCAAAATGCCGAGGGCCCACATTTTTTTTTTTTTTTAGGGGGCCCAGAATTCCCTAGATACGGCCCTGCATGCACTTGATATTTGTATATCACACAAAACACAACGTGATTCAGCAAATTTACTCTTATCACTGCAAAAAATTACTTTTTTACTTAGTATTATTATTATTTTTTTTTTTTTGGTAAAAATATCTGAAAATTCTTAAGTTACGATGTATTTTCTTGATGAACAAAATGACCTAAGAAAATGAGTCTCATTTTTTGACACAAAATATACAATTTAAGTGAATGTGTGCTTTAAACAAACAAAAAAATCTGCCAATGGGGTGAGCTCTTTTTTCACCAAATTGCATTTTTCTGTGGTTTTCATTAAAATCTTAAATAGTAAATACTACATGTTATTAACAGAATGGGGGCCCGTATATTATAACTTCTGGATTTTTTTGGCAGTGGGGCCCCCTATAATTGTCACCACCTTTCACCCCATCAGCAACGGCCCTAAGTGCATGTTTACAGGCATGTATATCAGGCATAATCTTATTTATATTCATGAATAAATAATCAAATGATGTATTATATTAACATTACAATCATTGATATATTCTCTAGGTCAGTGGTTCCCAACCTTTTTCACTTCAAGGCCCCCTAGGTGCTAACAACAATATTTAAAGCCCCCCTCCCATTCACTCAATTATTTCCAGATAAAATTAACTAGAGCTTGGAATGACTGGACAGATGTATATTCATTGCTAAAATGGCCAAAAAATAAGAAACCTCTTGATTTAGCTTGTTTTACCTTATTTTAATGTTTGTTTTGTCTAATTTTAAATAATTGTAAGTCAACTTGAGGCCCCCTTGGAAATCTGCTGAGGCTCTTGTGGGCCCCGACCCCCTGGTTGGGAAACACTGCTCTATGTAATTGTATTGTTATAAGGTGTGGTGAGAGTCTCACCTGCAGTAGTTTGTTCCACACTCGTAATGATCTCTGCATCCAGAACCTACAGGCTTCAGGGTGTTCCATCGCCATAGCAACGAGCGCTTGGCACGATGGACGAGTCCTGTGGCCCAGTTACTGTCTACAGGTGCTGACTCGACCTGAGAGAGAGAGGCAGGTATAACACAGTAATCATCAGCATCAACACAGTAACTAAAACCATTATACAGAAGAAAACTAAATGTCTTTAATATCAAAGCCAGAATGAAATGAAATAATAAATAATACCAATAATTCACTTTACAAACACATTGTAGTCAACACACAACATGTTTATTTCTGTTGCAGGAGGTTATTTAATATAATATTAATCTAATATTAATGATTATGCAACTGCAATTTTTTGAATACGCAGTTTATTCCATTCAATTCCCATGAAAGTTTCCAGCCTTGAAAATTCTCAGAATTTTGCAACCCTAATAAAGTTACATGAAAACATGCGCTTTAGTATTCACATTAAACAAAGTTTCTTTTCTACTTTAGATGTGACTTTATCAAACAGACCCTCACAATCCATCAGCTGTGAATCTCTGAGAACAGAGAGATGTTTTATATGATGAATCCTGTTTAAATCTCTCTCTTTACAAGCGACTCTTGAGTCCTTCGGCCTGATGAACGTCAGTAAGATTTATACACCTATCATCATAATATCTGTCCTTGTATTGAGAAGGACATCAGGTCACGCTGAACATCTGTACTTCATGAACTAATGTAGACCTATGATGAGCTAAATTTAGAAATCTCTCAAACACATTTTGTTTAATCAGTAACCAGAGCCACATACAGTCAGTGAATCAGCATTTTAAATACTCATGTTTGCATTAATGCACATGTTACAATGAAAGTATATTGAGATTAAAAATAAATATATTTCATAGAGCTGATTGAGGTTTGAGACATCTACCTATAGAATTGTTTGATACTAAACACAATTCCACTATCAATAATGTGTGCTGATATTACTTAACAGATAATTACTGAAATTAAAAATATATATAAAAATCATCAAGCAAATCAATTATCTCTATTAACAATTATTAGATTGTTTAATGAAGGTAGATTTTATTCCCAACACTTTATTGAAAGGCATGTTTTTATTTAAAACCTACAAACAACCTGTAAACATAAAGCTATAAATCAAATATAACTGTATGTTGTATTATTAATGTTTATTGATTTATCTGAGCGTTATTAAAGTCATGTACCTGTAAGTAAAAGAGAAGAGACAGCAGCAGGGTGAGGATGAAGAGTTTGTGGGTTTGCATGTTGAGGGATGGACTGAATGTCTCACAGTGAACGAGTGATTGAGATGACAGACTTTATATGAGCTCAGATTATCAGCTGATAATCACGATTCAAAGTTCAGTCTCTCATAACCCACACATACTCACACTTTAACCGCGAAAAATAAGACGAGTCCACGTCATTTAATCAGACGGACCATGAATCAAAAATCACATCAGAGCTGAACGTGCACAAGACAAACAGAGGACACACGTTTAAATATCAGCTTTAATGTTTTTATTTCACACCTGATCAAAGTTCATACGCATCAGAGATCTCTTTCCTCTGAAGGTGTTAAATAAATGAAAACTAATATAGATTATTCACCAAGTTCATCATCAACAGACAAGAAACGTTAAATAAACATTAAATTGAATCCTTTATTGTAAAGACATTTTCCTCAGACAGGTTAGTAGTGATGTCGCTTCACCTGTCCAGCAGAGGGCAGTACTACTGCAGCGGTGCAGAGACAATGTTTATACAGTGTTTTAATTATTTTCTATCTCTCTTGTTTTTATTCTTAGTTTTGACTGTTTTATACTTTTCCTGTTTTATTCTTTTTCACACATTTAAACAGTTTTTATTAAAATCACATTTATTTTCTTTTAATTGATATTTTAAATTCATGTATCTTTGATTTTTGTTTTCTCATTTCTATGTAAAGCACTTTGAATGACCTTTGTGTATGAAATGTGCTATACAAATAAACTTGCCTTGCCTTGCCTTGCCTATACACAAGAAAGGATGTCTTCATTTTTTACACATTGTTTTGTGTTATCCTATTTAACACATTACGTGTCATTTCATGTTCAAATAAATAAAAGGGACAACACAGGAGGTGTTAAAACAACTCAAAGTATATTGTTCCCAAAATAACACAGAGATGTGTTAAGTTAAGGACACATTAGACATTAACTAGACACAAGATGTGTTATTTTAACACATTCGTTTTATGAGTGTAGCTGTTCATAAAAATAAAAAATAGGACATCAAATCTTATAGCTGCAGTTCAGTCATATAGAAAAGCATCATTTAATATTTCCAGAAGTATTTTTCTTTAAAGGGCCCATATCATGCAAAATCTACTTTTACAAGGTGTTTGTACATAAATGTGTGTTAGCAGTCATCCACCCTCTCATTTTTTATTAATCCCCACTAAACCAAAGCAGGCTCATTAGACATGCTGTTTTGATTCTCTTCTTAATGTGATGTCACACTGATAAAGCTCCGCCCACCCCAACTGACTGCACAGGTTCATTTTAGCCCCCAGTTTTTCTTAATGTGTTTGTTAGCACAGTTTTTCCCTATTGTGGCTAAATATATTATTGCCTCAGACTGTATTCAGATTTATTTTATCGGAAAACACTCACTGACTCTGTTGGTAAGGAAGTGAGGAGCTGTAGCTCATTTGCATTTAAAGGTATAGACTCAAAAACAGTGTGACCCAGTCAGGGTCATTTTGGACATATGCTTTAACAAATGATCTGTGGGGTATTTAGAGCTGAAACTTCACAGAGACGTTCTAGACACACCTGAGACTTACACCTTGTAAAAACGGGTATAATGTTTGCCCCTTAAACAATTTCAGAAGAAGAATCAAAACATTAATGAATAGCAGTGATCAGCTCAAAGATATGAAACACATATGTCTACAAGGTTCTTATTCTGTTATATATCATATCGCTCAGTGTTTTATATTGTTTATGAACACACCCTTCACAGAGAACTGAATGTTATTCTGGGCTTTCTAAAGGTGGAGAGTAACCATGGTAACACAGCGTCTCCTAGTGTTGTGGAATGTTTTGCTTGTGGTCACCTGTGAAGAGGAAGTTCTCAGTGTTTCTTCAGATGATCTAAAGAGAATTGAGTTGAGGTCTTGATAACGTCTAGTGTATGTTAATGTGTTTATGTGTGTGTGTGTGTTAATGTGTGTGTGTGTTAATGTGTTAATGTGCCTGTAGAGTAAAGCGAACATGACATCTGAGTGTGTCCTCCTGACAGTCAGTTTATGAAGAGATTCAGTTTCATCACATGATCTCTACAGGATATCACACAGATAGACGCTTTTCTCTGAACCTCAAACTTTATTTTCATACAACTCTGTAATATCTCTGCATGTCTTTGTTTCTGTTTTGGTTTTGTCAGCCTCAGATGTGAAGTTCTCAGATGAAACTGATTATGGTGGGATCTCTTTGAAGGTTTTATTGAAGGTAAGATGTTTCTGAAGATTTGAACTGCTGGGCTTTTGCTAACATATGTAAAGTTTAAAGTTAAATTACAAGACATATTACTTTAAAATATTATGATAATTGTTATTATAGAGACTATTAATTAATTAAATAATTGCGTGTGTGTTGTGTTTTCAGAGTCTGTATATGTGTGTTCACTACAGCTCTCTCTCTACACTGTAAAAAGTCATTCTGCAGGCTTGTAGATTTTATGAAACTGAATATGTAAACTTTATTTAATAAAATTAATTTCATGTAGTTTGTTATTTTTTTTGTGTTAAAATTCTTTAAAAATGACTGGAATAAAAACAACTTATTGTTTTTGTGAAGGATTTAGCTATTCTTATTGTGTATCTGCGCATGTAGCGAATACTGAATAAATCCAACGTAATATTAATGAGCTGTTTTAAATCAAAAACCATTCCGGGTTGTATTGCAGGTCGTGAGCGCTGAGCAGACGGATTTAGGAAATATTTCTGTTATGTGCCAAAATTCAAAGTTTTGAAAGCATTTCAGTCGAGAATGTATGTTTTTTAAACAAGAATCTGCAGTAGGTTCATAAAGATATCGCCTATTTAAACATTTCCTTCGAGTTTTGTGGCGATGGGAGCTCCAGATAATCAGCGGGCACTCCGCGCGTAAATATACCGGACAACGTCGCCTCACCTCGGCCAGTGTCGCTGAAAATCTCCGCTGGCTGTGACGTCAATGTAGTGTTTAAACTGTGGATAAAATTCATTTCGGGTAAATTTAACGGGCAATATTTAGTCTTATAAGTCTATAAGCAGGGTTTCTTTGTATAATTTGTTTGTAATTTGTAAATATTAATTACAATAAGGATTAATATGAACTGGGTTTGGACGTAACTTCAGCTTTAGGACCCAGGAGGTCGCATATCTAGGATGCATTCGTCGATTCGCATGCTGCGATTGGTGGTCCAGATGCAACTCATTTTGAGTGACAGAAAAACTGACCAATCATACTGTTCCTCTGAATGGGTGGGTTCTCTTATCACTAACTCTCATAGATATGTATCATGTATGTATCTATTATGACAAATTCTGCTCGCTCTCTCGCTTGGTTCGTGTTATAAAAATAAATGTGACTTTACTGCGGTCTTTTTCGGTTTATTTAGTTTTGTGTTAACTATATTCGAATAAATTGGTAATGTAAAACTATTCTTCGCTGTAAATTAATTGTGTGCTCAATTGCGACGCCCTGTGTTGAATTTTCCCGCGAGTACAGTATCATTACTGAGGGGAAATATAACATTATTCATTTAATTCCACAAAAGGTGAGTAAGATATTAAATGTATAAGTTGTCTTTTTAAAATGTTTAAGCTTTCTACATAATGTAAATTGAACATTCACTATTAATTTCGCGACCTATTATCTAAATTGTGTGTTCATGAAGGCCTGTAACATACTGCAGCTTCCTGCAGACAACGTGAAACATTGCTGAGGGAGAACTTTATTCACAACAAAAGGTGAGGAATATTATTAAATAAATAAATTGTACATATTATATTGTGTATATAGTGTATGTGTGTGTATATACACATGTGAGTAACTTGGTTAACAAATAAATATGTGACTGTCGTGTGACAGAAAAAAATGTAGGGAAAAGATTTGTCCTAATTATAAATATAGATTATATATCTTTTCAAACATTTTTTGATATTATTTGTGATTCCAATGAGAATTTTTTTTATCAGTTTTCAATATTATTGCACATTTCAAACATACCTAATAAGCCACAAACTCAGATGAACTCCATTGCACATATCTTCCAGTTTTCTTTAAAACATTTTAATATACAAGTTTAATGTGTGGATTATTTCAATATTCAAGCTGTATACATTTATAAAGGTTTTAAGACATATTTGCTGTTTAATGTTGCAGGATAAAGATGAAGAGGCGGGACTTGAGCAGCTTGTGATGGCTGTAATTGTAAAGAATGGATCTTCTAGGAGTGGAAGCCCAAAGGATGCTGGAATTGTTATTGAGGCCTTAAAGGTGTTCACAGGGCATGCTTTATCCTTGGATCTATGCATTGAATCTCCAGTATCCCAGGCATCTTTTCAGGTGTTTCAGAAACTTTTCTTGGAGCTGGATTCTTCAAAGTTTATGAACTGATTACAGTACAGTAAGTCTAAACTGCTGTCTGATTTTCTGGGTGTGAATCAATGTAACAGAACACAAACATGGAACCTTTCGTCGGGAAATGTGGACGGTTTTCTTTAAAGACTGTAAAATACTTTTTGAAGTTTACACTGTTACAAATACATCATTAAAATGAGATGCTTTCCTGTTCTTTTGACTGCAATAAAATAAGAATTGATTCATCTTTGTCTGTCATTCTGAAATCAGATATAATACTCATTACTAATAAAAATATTAATGGATGATGTTAAATTAAAATAGTATAATTGAATAGAATTTATTGTATAGTGCTAGGTCTTTGTCCTGTATACCCAATATTTTGTTTAAATTTAAATTAATTTCTAATTGCAAATTGCAGATTACCTTTTTGAATGGGTTACTATTAAAGAGTTTATGGAGTGATTCTAACACAATTTTTATTTATTGAATTTAATTAATGATATTGCTTGTAATCTGTTGCCACACTTTTATTGGGTAGATATCACATAATATTTTTTATTGTATAGTGCTAGATCTTTGTCTAGTATACCCAATATTTTTGTTTAAATTTTAATAAAAAATTTAATTGCAAATTGCAGTTTGGCTTTTTGAATATGTAAATATTAAGGAGTTTATAGATTAAATCTAAATCAATTTTGATTTGTTTAATGTAATTAATGATATTGCTTGTAATCTGTTGCCACAATTTTATTGAGTAGATGGGGCATATTATTTTTTACAGTGTATATATATACATGTTTGTCTATACATACTGTCTTAGTTTTCCCATTATTGTGTTTTTCAATAGCGGGAAACACTTCCTAAAATTAACCTCTAAAAACCCCTGCTGGACCCTCAAGACTCTTAGAAAAATATACATTGTGTGTGTGTGTGTGTGTGTGTGTGTGTGTGTGTGTGTGTGTGTGTGTGTGTGTGTCTATCTCTCTCTCTCTGTGTGTTTGTCTCTTTGTGTGTGTGTCTGTATTGTTTTTGAGAGTTGTGGCTTGGTCTCTAAATAGTTAATGATTCATTGGTTAATGAATTAACCCAGAATCCCTAAGATCCCACAGACATACACACAGAGACAGACACACACACCCCCAACAGACGCACAAACGGTCTCACACAAACAGACGCACACACACATATGGATTTGTTTGATTTCTGTGTATTTAAGCTGAGTTTATAATGAAGGGTCTCAGTCAGAGTTTTGGAGGAGTACAGGGGCCCCTGAACTTGATTGTTGTTTCATGATCACATGTGATTCAAACACACACGACTCCTCCCTTAACAAAACACAACAGTGAATCTTTCATCACTGACCTGAAAACATGCGATGGAGGCCCCATCCGTCAACCCAGGGGTCCATGAACTTCCATTGTTGTTAATGTATGACGTCTGTGTCGCAGGGGCCGCTAATCCTTTGATCCGACACTTGTAAATGTCATTATTTGAGCTTGTGGATTAATCTATAGCTCAAACTGAAAATGTTACATTGTGTAGACATTTGTTGTTTATACTTATTACAAATTAGGAAGTGCTGTTGGATAAAATAAACCCTCGCCAGCTGCACAGAACTATAATGTGAATCTCATATTAGTGGTTTGTTGGGGTTTTTGTTGGGTTTCACGCTTTGATTGATTTATGGTGAAGTTCAGAAGCTGTGATAAGACTCTGAAATGTGTTGATGTTTTGGGTGGTGGCTTGAGATCAGACAGACAGAAAGGCAGACTCAGTCGCCCACATTCTCAAGATTTAGCCGCCGCCCCTCCTCAGACTCAGATTAGTAAACTGTGCCATGCAGAACCTTAGGGGCCCCGACCACAGGACCTGAGGTTCATTCCCATCAGATCCCCTTGACAACCACTCTGTATTGTTTGAACCAAACTGTCTGTAAGCTCCAAATGCATTGAAGAGACCACAAAAACCCATTCTGTGGAGTGAATGTGACCATTCAGCCCTTTATACTACACTTTAATTCCAATTCCACATGGATTCTTAATGTAATGTGTCTCTCTCAACTCATTAGATTTTTATCATCAGCAACTCTTGAATTATTTAAAAACTCCACAGATCTGCTACACATTAGCTCAGTGTGGGTCTGCTGTTGTGTTGTGTAGATGCAGGTGTGTAAATCAGTACTAACACAACACACACACACACACACACACACACACACACACACACACACACACAGGGCTCATCATCACCAGCAGGTGTCAGTGATCTGATATATTTAACTGTTATCTTGTGTCTTAATCTTGTAATCTTGTGATTTAAATATTTCTCTGATCTCCTGACACTCTTGTAACAGAGTCTCGTGACGTCATCTGTGAAGTTGAACTTCTCTGTTTGACTAAGTCAGGGGTTTTTTTCAGAGAAAAAGGCCCTAAGAAAAATTGTACAATGTATTCATTAGGTGTTTCTATTTCATTTCTTGCTACAAACATTATAGAAATATTTATAATTGCTTTGTGTGTTTTCTTTATTTCACTCCTTCATACATCCAGCATTACTCTGAGTGTAGCCAAAAATATATTCATTATACATCAAAATATATTATATTTATTTTGGGGAGGGGTTCCTCAAAAATGTTCATTATATTTGTATGTCCTTGACATTTTGTAAACCCCTGGTCTCGATGTTATTTTAGTGCATATACAGTTTGACTTCTGAATTCACTTAAAAATAATCCTCACACTCCTTCAGTGATGCACACTTACTGTGATATAAATATAAACCAACTTACAGGATCAAAGAAAGAGACTCAAAGAACTGTGTGTGTGTGTGTGTGTGTATGTGTGTGTTTGTTTGTTTGTGTGTATGATCCTGTTATTGTGTATTGACTGTTTGCTCAGAGTCCTGCACATGCAGTTATTTAACAAACATGTTCCCGTCACTGAGTTAAAGGGTAAGTTCCTCTCTCTCTCTTTGAGCGGGGCGATCCACACCCCAACCCTTAGATGATCTTGAATGACCACTGACTGTGGCAAGCATTTAGAGATCAGAGGTCGTCTTTGTTCATAAGAATCTGTAGGAAAAATGTAGGTCGCATACTTCCCCATGAGCACGTGAGCTTTTACTGGGAAAACTTCCTTAATTTCATAAAGCAAACTTTCAGAAAACTGAACAGCTGAAGAAATATCAGACAGTAGATGTTTGCTCAGAGGTCTCATCAGAGAAAAGTTCAGAGCCAGGGTTATGAAGTTTAAAATGAAGTTATGAGGGGAGTGCATGAACGTTACACCATAAAGAGAGAAAGAGAGAGAGAGAGAGAGAGAGAGAGAGAGAGAGAGAGAAAGAGAGTGTGTGTCCTTGACTTTCACAATGTTATTTATCAGTTTTGCAGCATTTGATACGTTTTTAAAGACCAATGATTAAAGGATGTTATACCACGGGTCTGTTGAATGCTGTATTCTGATTGGTTGAGAAATGTTACATGGGTATGCATTATTTTTCAATAACCGCACGCCTAACTTTTCAAATGTCTTAAAAATAGGCACCAGATCAATGTTTGTGGTAACCGTGGTATAAGCGGAATAATTGACGACGGGCCATTGAATGATATGAAAATAATGCACACCCAAGGTGGTAATGTGGCACGGCGCGAAGCATTATTTGCATTATTTTCAAATAATTCAAAGGACCGGAGTCAATTATTCCGCTCATACCACGGTTACCACAAACATTGATCTGGTGCCTATTTTTAAGACATTTGACAAGTTAGGTGTGCAGTTATCGAAAAATAATGCATACCCATGGAAAATTTCAAAACCAATCAGAATACAGCATTCGACAGACCGGTGGTATAACCAGGGTTTAAATTGGGCCGGGGCCCCGGCACATAGGCTGAAGGTCGCGCTCTGCTCTTGCCAGTGTACCCGCTGCGCTGGTGCGTGTGCACTGACGCGAAGGGAATAATGGGTTTTCATTCATTATGGACATACTCACATATAAGACATACTCTTCATAGAAACGTGTAAAGGATTAAAGTATGTATGTCACTCATCTAATTACATTATGTTAAGGATAACACTGGATATAACTATTGTATAGTTGAATAAAATAATGTATTTTGATTACACAAATCAAACCTAACTATATGATTGTTTTAGCTGCTGATCAGCATAGGGAATCTCTATGGCTAATTTAACAAATGGATATAGGGTGTCAAACTCATAGATTTGCATCATTTAAAATTCAGAAGCTCTTTTTAAAATATTTTGGGTCAACCTCTGGCACAGCTTTAAAGCTAAAACTTATCAAATCCTATCAGCGGTCCAGAATGTCATTGAAACACACCAGTGGCTTTGCTATCTATCATCAGTTTTAAACATGTTACCCCTTGAAGTACCCCTCCCCGCAGAGCCCCCCCACATAACAAATCCCAATTTAACCCCTGGGTATAACATCTTACAAAATACACAACACTTGTTCTCGGATCTCTAAACAAACATTGTACGTAAACTTCAAATAAATGTAATTAAATCTCACATGCATTGTAAAATATATTTTGCAAAGACAGTTAGGATAACGGCATTGTTTTATCAGGGTTTGGGTTATTATTTACGTTTATATGTTGTATAAGGAATAATTGACGACGGGCCGTTGAATTACACCACAGGTGTGCATTATTTTAAATAATTCAAAGGACCGGAGTGAATTATTTCTCATACCACAGTTACAGAAAAATAATCAACACCCATGGATAATTTCTCAGCCAATCAGAAGAAAGCATTCAAAAGACCAAGTTCAGCTTAATTCAGTAATTTTTTTATAAAATTAATTAAACTGAAAAATAACTTGCATTTCTTTTTTTTTTAAAGGAACTAAAGTATTAATGTGTGCATTTATAAAGTAATGCGTTACTTTACTCGTTACTTCAAAGTGCTAACTGTTAATACAATATCAAGGGAAATAACTCAAAATTATGATTTTTTGTCTTTGCAGCATACTACAATGATGGTTAGATGAAGGATGATGGATGGATGAATGTGTGGATATCTATCTATTATAGGCAGATATAGAAACAATATCCACCTTTAGTATATAAACAGAATTTTATTAAATTATTTCTGTTTAAACTAAAGCAGGTGTTACAACAAACCCTTTGTTTGTTACAATAAAACCACCTATAGGGTAACGCTTGCACTCCTGTCACTTTCGGTGTAATTAATGATAACGGTAGATTGCACAAACAAACTTTAAGTGTTCATTTGTAGCAATTGTGTAGAAAATGATTTATCTAACTTAAATATTTTTTGAATGATAGAGCCAAAGTCAAAAAGTGTTTCATTGTTTCCTTATATTCTAATGTTACATTCTTATCTCAAACTCTGTCCTAAAATGATTCAGGCATTGTGATGGAAATCAGCAGATCTGACAGTTTAACCGTTTCAACAACTACAAACATCTCTCTCTCTCTCTCTCTCTCTCTCTCTCTCTCTCTCTCTCTCTCTCTCTCTCTCTCTCTCTCTCTCTCTCTCTCTCTCTCTCTCTCTCTCTCTCTCTCTCTCTCTCTCTCTCTCTCTCTCTCTCTCTCTCTCTCGGCTCCTCCTCATGGTGTGGTTGGTGGTGCCACCCCCCCTCACTGTAATCATTCATTCAAATAGAGATGTGTGTGTTGGAGTGAGTTCAGTCGTGTCTTGTGTTCATAGTGTTACAGGAGAAATCCCATCTGTTACAGCTCAGTGTTATCA
The DNA here is from genome assembly GCF_030506205.2 of Paramisgurnus dabryanus. NCBI lineage: Eukaryota > Metazoa > Chordata > Actinopteri > Cypriniformes > Cobitidae > Paramisgurnus > Paramisgurnus dabryanus. Next base: position 7,260,550 of record NC_133354.1, read on the forward strand.
GGGTTGAGATCTCAAAGTCTTTCATGTGTTTGTGTGTGCAGAACAAACATTCATCTTCCTGAAGCTGATCTGAGTTTTACTACTGAACCATCACCATGAGGAGAAACACATGTTGCTTATACACCACTGGGATTATCAGCGTCCTCCTTCTCATCGCTGGAATCGTCCTGTTTGTGTCTGGACTTTTCCAGAATATGATACACAACAAAATAAAGAAGGTAAGAAAGTCTATTTAATCTAAAGCCTGAGCTTATATGATGTGTGCACATGCTTCTCACCCGCACATGTGGGTCATAAAACCTCCAGCATGAGGAAATGAGCAAACACCGAGCACACACTTACTCACAGTGAGTTCATGTAACATGATAAACCTGATGAGAGCTGTGAACACATTTAATGTGATGTCAGGGTAAAATCTGTTCAGTAGTGCATGAAGAACACTTCAGCTTTTATACATGCAGAATAAAGAGTTTGGATGTTGTTGACTAAACTTTCTGTGATTTTTCACTGTGTTGGATGGAATGAAATCCTTTTCTTTAACAGAGCAGATTCAGACGTCTCTCTACTGTACTCACTGTATGTAAATGTCATTGGCTGCAGTGTTTCATGTATAACAGGAGACGCATTGTGTGAACTTGATTAATGTGTGAAATGCAGGTCGGTAGCAGTGATGCGTCTCTGTGTGAATGTGTGCTCTTGTGTATGTGTGTGTGTGTGTGTGTGTGTGTGTGTGTGTGTGTGTGTGTGTGTGTGTGTGTGTGTGTGTGTGTGTGTGTGTGTGTGTGTGTGTGTGTGTGTGTGTGTGTGTGTGTGTGTGTGTGTGTGTGTGTGTGTATGTTGTTCACTAGAGTTATGGGCGTGTAGATGTTTTTCTTCATGAAAGCTCTTCTTCACTCTCTTTTTTATGTCTTTCATGTAATGTTTTAATCCTCTACATTGAATCTTCTTGATCACTTGAGAAAGATTCACATTACGGATGCAAACATTTGGTTTCCTTTAATACATTGACTACAGAGATAAATGTGCAGTGGTTTGAAACTTGAGTCAAAGCCTGAAGCGTGATGTAGTAAAGATGAGATGTGTGCATGTGTTGTCAGAGTAGTAATTTAAGTGTTAGGAGGTGGCAACGTCAAACCAAGAGCCCAGAATAACAACACACACTCCTGCCTATGAATTCACTGAATGATTTTACTTTGAACCGCCCATGTTTAGACAAAAAACCTCTGTTGATTATAGTGTAGATTAAACACTATAAACACATATAAACACTATATTTCAGATAAACATTTCTTACAGTAAGCTGTTATTCATTTCAAATATAAATGACACATCATGAACAGCAGAAGATTTTGGAGAAGTCTCTTTATTCTGAAGTAACATATATATTGTACTGTATGGGTGTTTGTTTGTTTTATTGTGTGTATGTATGTGTATATTGTTTGTGTGTACTTCACCTTTGTCCTCACTCTTTCAGTAACCCTTATAAGACCCTTGGGGTCAATCTTGCCCCCAAGCCACTTTTCTTTAGTTAAAAACATGGTTCCCTTCATCTCAGTGGAATAAGATTTTGTGACTTTCTGGACTATCTGTCAATATTTATATAAAAAACTGAGCTTGATTCTGTCGTTCTAAAGGGGGTGTATTTCTTTTACTTAAATAGACTCTTGGTGGTAAAAATTACCCCAATTGAAAATGAATGGAAAATGCAAAAAAAATCATTTTTTTTCCTTTTTATTTTTCAAAAAAAAAAAAAAAAAATCAATGCATCCAGAATAAATTTGAAAATGTCAACACAGAACAGTAGGCCTGGTACTAGAGCACAAATGCAATATAGAAAAGACCTGCTCAATCACACACACACACACACACACACACACACACACACACACACACACACACAAGGTATGACTGCCACAGAAAGGATTTTTGTAGAATTTGGCCAAAAAACCAGCCACAGATGCAGAACAAAGATGTAAAGTTGTGGGCTCTAATGGTCAAACAGGTGCGTACACACACACACACGCGCACACACAAACTCACAAAGATAAAGTGACACTTAAAAACAAAAAAGACACAGACATGCAGAAAGACAAAGTTACACACACACACACTTACATTAAATCAAATTTCTGTGGCATTTTGTAAAAACAAACATTTCAAAATTCATCAAAAACTACAAAAAAAATCTACTATTTAAATAATATTTATTTTTAAAGTCCTTTCCAATGTTTATATAAACATAAATACACAAAATGTATCAATAAAGTAGTGATGTGAGCAGTTGGCCACATCCAGTAAAATGAATGGGTCTCTGCTGGTCAAAATGATTTATTTCCTGAACTTTAATTCTTTTATGTTTTTTTTCTAAACACCTGATGGCTGAATTCAACACATAACATCTAGATCAATATCTAAAAACAATTTAAATCAAATTTAGATCATAATTTATGTGAATTTTTCATTAAAAATTGTATATTTAACAGGCAATCTAATTGTGTAATTTTGTGGTAGACAAAGCATTAATGTATAGATAGGAGGTAAACAAAAAAATTATATATTTTTAATTTTTGGGGTCATTTTTACCCCCATGGAACTCTGCTTATGAGCAGTGTTATGGAAAGTTACTTTTAAAAGTAATGCATAACAATATTAAGTTACTCCCCAAAAAACTAATTGTGTTATTTAGTTACTTTTCATGAAAAGTACTTATGTTACTTTTTAGTTACTTTTGCTTTACTTTTTCTTGGCTGAGGCTTGATCTCTTTCAGGTCTTGCAGGTGTTTTTTATGACTGAAAAGTTCTGCATTCAGAAATTGCATATTTCCTCACAAAAATGTCGAGCTCTGGCCTTTCATCTCAGTTTCTGACTCAAACTGTTCCCACACAGGCGTGTACGCATGGAGTGCATAATGTGACTACGTTTAGTTTAATTCAGTACATCATTTTTTTATCAAATTAATTAAACTAAAAAAGTAACTTGCATTACTTTTTTGGAAAAAGTAACTCAAATATTAATGTGAACATTTAAAAAGTAATGCGTTACTTACTACTTGTTACTTCAGAAAAGTAATATTATTACGTAATGCATGTTACTTGTAATGCGTTACCCCCAACACTGCTTATGAGGGTTAAAGACAATGTGAGTGCTCAGATTAAACACACAGCTCAAGCTCTTTAACACTGGACATGTTTGTGTATTTATAACTTTCTTTGAAAGTTGTATATTTATAACACACACACATGCGCGGTTTTCATTATTAGAGCCTCAGATCATGAGATTTGTTGAGGTGAGATGTGAGAGAAGAGATTCAATCCTACAAAAACATCTACACATCATCACATAATATAGACATCTGTACTGCAATGACAATCACACCCTAGCAACAGCATACATCACACTTATGTATTTCTATAGCCCAATTTATGAATGAAATCTATCAGGATCCCTTTTTAAATCTGTTTTTTTTTCAACTCATGTGGCAAATGTGTTATCTTTTAATTGTACAAAAAAGAAATACAAAGTTTGGATGAACACACACTTCATTGTTCAGGAGGGCCGTGTTTCAGTAAAGTATTTCTTTTGAAGGTTTTAATCAGCAGTTTTAGGATTTTTGCAGGAATAAAGAAGTAAAAAAAGAGTTTAATGAATGACTGTAATCTGCTGCTCATGTGATCGCGTGTGTTTGTGTGTGTGTTTGTGTGTGTGTGTGTGTGTGCGCACTGAATGAATCAGGTTCAAGTGCTGAATCAATCAGTGCTGCTCTCCGTGTTAACTGTGTGTTTGTGTGATTTCAGTGGTTTCCCATAGAAATAACGTATAATTGTGATTAGTGTGACTGCCGACTCATACATGCTTACTGAGCAGGGAGTTACATGACACACTTTTCATCGTCTTCATTATCTTCATCATTAAACACAGACGTTACACCTGCAGTCCCAAGAAAAAGTATGTGAACCCCTAGGAATGAACTGTTTTTTACAGTAATTTGCCATAAAATGTGATCTGATTCTCATTAAGGTCACAACAATAGACAAACACAATGTGCATAAGCTGGCAACACACAATAACTCTAGTTTCTTGTTTCTTTTTTAAAACACTTTTTAAGAAAATGTAAGTGAACCCATACACAAATTACTTTAATGAAAGTTAATTTGTGTCAGAAATAAAATGAATTCAAAGATGTGGTTAAGTGCTACATTGATTGATAAAAGACACTTAAACATTTTAAGAAGCATCAGCTCTTATGAACCATTCCTCTCTAAAGATATCCCATCAAGAGTTGTTGCACTCCATAAGGCTGAAAAGGGATACAAAACAATCTCCAAATGTTTAGACATCCATCAGTTGACAAACTGTCTATAAATCCTAGAAGTGGGCACCATCCTAGAAGTGGGCACACAACCAAGATGACTCCTAAGTACTACTGGGAAAATATTTTATGGACTAATGAAAAAAGTTAAATTGTTTGGAAAAAATACAATAGGGCAAAAAGGGCACAGCTTACCAACATCAAAAAATCATCCCAACAGTGAAGTATGGTGGAGGGAACATCATGATTTGGGCATGCTTTGCTGCCTCAGGGCCTGGACCACTTGCCATCATCAAGGGAAAAAATTAGTTCCCAAGTTTAACAAAATATCCTTCAGTATAATGTCAGGGTGGCTGTCCACCAATTGAAGCTCAGTAGAAGTTGGTAGATTCAGCAAGACAATGACCTTAAGCATTGATGTAAATTCACCACAGTGGCCTATAGTCAACATCAGACCTTAACCTCGTAGAGATGACCGCAAGAGAGTGGTTCACACCAGACATCCTACACATGTGTCTGAGTTGAAGTGGTTTTGTAAAAGGGAATGAGCAAAAATGCCTTCTGACCGATGTGCAGGTCTGATTCAGAACGACTGAAAGCTCTTGCTTGAAGTCATTGCTGTCAAAGGAGGTTTAACAAGCTGTTAAATCTAATGGTTCACTAACATTTTCCTCCAGCACTGTGAATGTTTAATGGGTGTCTTCTAGAATTATTTGTGTGTTTTCAGCTAATGAACATTGTCTATTATTTTGACCTAGATGAGGATCAGATTACATTTTATGGCAAATCACTGTAGAAAACCACTTTATTCCTAGGGGTTCACATACTTTATCTTGCCACTGTACATCTATACACAAACATAATAAAGGCTCTAGTAAGCTTTTCTAGTTGTGAAAATGAAAAGGTTAAGGCTGATTCACTAAATGTCACTCATAGAAAAGCAGGCTGTAGTTGGTCAAGAATAAGTTAAAGTTCACCAGACTTACTACACCAGACCAGAAGTCTTGTGAAATAACGGATCAGAGCGCTGCTGACTCATTGAAGTGATTCTGGACCTCTGTTCTCTGTGATCTCTGCCCTATAATGTCTGTTCCCAATCACCCTGAACCTGATGCCATAGTGCTCACTGGTTAAAGCTGAGATCAGAGTAACATTTGAGTGTCGTTGAGTGACTCTTTCTAATGCTTGTGTAATTCAATGTCTTCATATTTCGGCCATATTTCAGTCAGATTTGAAGCCACAGATAAATGTTACATACTTGAACGTTTATTGCATTCATAGGGCCAGATTAACTAACAGCTTGTGCCAGTGCACTGCAAACCATCATTTTGTTGTTAAATAACGACTGTCAGGATTTACTAAAGAATCACAGGGTAATAAATACAGAAATTGTGTGGTCTAGTTATTTTTGCGAAATCATGACTGACCTTATTGCATTTCTAGGAGTTTCCCTTTTAGATGCAAAATTTATGGGAGGAGATTATTTAAATGATTTATGCAATGCAATTTACTAATGTTTGTGCGTGTGATATAACTGTATTTGAGCCATTATTTAATGCAGAAAAAGTATGTCTTAAATAATTTTGTGCTTGAAATAGCTGCAATTGTTGCTGATGAGAGGAGGCATCACGGAGATCAGAGAGCGCGTGATACAATGCAGAGGATTTTTTTAACACGTAACAGTTTTTAATGCCAGATTAACATATTATTCAAAAATATTGTTTGGCAAGCCATGTTAGTTTTTATTTGCTGAAGTGAATAAAAGAGGATTCACTAGGATTCATAAGGTTCTTGTAAATCTTCATCTTTATTTCACACCCTGATTTTTCCGCTGTGATGTCCATGGTGCTGAACTCAAGCTCATCAGGTGTTAGTAGATCACCTGCACCTCATCAGCTCTGCTTATATGCAACCCTGAACTAATTTGTGCTGCTCTTAGTAGATTGTGTTGGTCATTATGGAAATCAGCTGTTGCGCCTGTGATATTTAATTTGTGCCTTTTTAGTAAATAACCAGCACACATTAACACTCCAATCGGCGCTTTTTTGGAATTGCACTCTCTTGCGCTAATTTGCCCCATTTAGTAAATCTGGCCATAGTGGTTTATTATTTGGGTCTCCAATGAGTCTCTAGGTTCTCTGGCTGAAATAAGATTCATGAAGTTCTGGATTTGGAGAATTAAGCTGTGTTTATGTTCAAGTATATGAGAAGACAAAATGTCAAATGTTGTTATAAGGTCAGGAGGCTTTTTTATGACATTATCAGTCATCAGATGTCATTTCAAAGTGGGAAGCTGATTTCATGATTCAAATCTTTTGATTAGTTTTTTTTAAAGCTTTTAAACATCACATGTTTGTGTGTTTGTGTGTTTAGGAGGTGACTCTGACAGAAGGTAGTAAAATCTTTGCCAACTGGAAAAATCCACCTCCTCCGATTTTCCTAGAGTTCTTCTTCTTCAATATTACCAATCCAGATGCCTTCCTGAAAGGAGAAGCTAAACCTCAAGTTACTGAAATGGGTCCATACACCTTCAGGTATGAAGCTCAATGTCAATATTCCTAAAATAAAAAATACCAAAGATAAATCACTAATGAAGACCTCAGAGAGATCCTTATGACCGATCCTACACATTGATTTGGACATAAAGCCTGATGGATTTCTTTAAAAGGTGCGGTCAGTCAGTCATGTTTTTAAGGCATGTGCATGAATCCAGTCGTAACCTGTGGCCTGAGAGACTAAAGACTCTTCAGAGAAATATTAATACAGAAAACATTCATAACAGTTCAGTGAATGCAACACCCACAGCCTTAAACATGAAGAGTTATTCATTATCGCTTTATCAACTCAACAGGACAAGAATAACTGCAGAAATAAACACTGAAATCATCACTTTATTCATTCCTAAATATTATTACACATGTGTGGTCTGCAGAAATGAGTTTTTCAGTCTTTATTTTGTTTTTTATCATCAATGTCAACAGTGATGACAAGGTGTTTGCTCTCATTTATTTGTGAGTTAGGATTATTTTTGGACACCGCTGTGGCGGCCGGTGACTTATTTTTCAAGGGCACACGATGGAAAGTTCGTCACAACATGTATGTGGCTCCTCATGTCAAAATATGCGTTTGGCACATCATGTTAAAAACGTGTCTGCTGCAGACGCATCGAATGAGTTTATTATAAAAGAGACGCTCGCGTTTGCCAGATACTCGCTTAATCTCATGTGTAATTTAGTGTTAAGTTAGTGTCTTGTGAGTATTTTGTGAACGTCAGCATCTCTTTTATCATAAACCCTTTCCACGCATGTGCAGCAAGCACCTATTTTGACACATGGTTCACATTTTATTGAGATGTGTTTTTGTTTTTAGCTTCCCAATAGAGCAGAGTTTCCAAACCGGCACCATATTCAAACTTTTTGTTAATAATTACATAAAGTTAAATAGAAACATCTGCTGGATTAATAAATGTACAATAATGTGTTAAAAAGTTGATTTTAGTCCAGCTTTAGTAGATGAAATCCTCATGACATTAACAGTTGTGTTTTAGTTTGACTGAGTTTTATCAGACCGGACTGAAATGTGTTTGTTTGCAAGACTCTTTTGCTTAAACAAATGTCAAAGTCTCCCTTTCTACTGCTTTACCAAGAACACACACAACTGTTTGTTTGCATTAAACTCAACTGGTTAAAAGTTAAACAGAAAATGAATCGATCAGCTCTCCAATAACACCTAAAACATCTAATGTGCAGTGAAATATGAATGAAATGAGGTTAAATGATGATTATGTGGATGTCTGAAGTCTTTCTGTTATTCAGCTGTGTTTGTTTTGGCGTGATTTGTTTCTTTGAAAGCTTTTGTGTTCAGAGTCTCTCTATTCTCATATTTCGTATGTGAATCTGAGCGGATATTTTATTCTTTTGCTGTAAGTCGTGGTCATACGTAAGACGTTATTCAAATTCTGCAACCATCTGTACGATATAAAGGAGCATTGTAGATCATAGAAATATATTTGCATTGACATTTAGGCATTTAGCAGACTTACAAAAGGGAAAAATCTGTCCTGAATTGAATGCAATCCTGAGCCTAAATGCAATCCTAATCTTTTGTGTTTCTGTCTCTAGACAATACAGGCCCAAAGAAAATGTGACTTTCGTGGACAATGGAACAAAAGTTTCTGCTTACACAACAAAGTATTTCGTCTTTCTCCCCGAGAGGTCAGTCGGAGACCCCGATGTAGATCTGGTGACCACGGTGAACATCCCAGCTGTGGTGAGACACTTTCGCCAGATGATCTTCACACATAAACCTTCATATTCTGCTCATCATCTCTCTCACGCTCTCATTTCTCCTAAACAGGCCGTGATTAATAAATTCAAAGATGCAGGATTTTTTTTGCGCTCAGGCATATCGATGTATATCAACTCGCTCGGCACAACCATGTTCATGACGCACACGGTGAATGAGATGCTGTGGGGCTTTAAGGATCCGCTGCTCACTAAACTCAAAATCATGAGGCCGGAGGTGGACGAGAACTTCGGTCTCATGTACAAGGTAGCCTTGACTTAAGCTTTAATCATCATCTGAATAAACGTCCGGTCTGTACTCCATCAGATATGTTTACGTTTTGTTGAAAGCTCATAGCAGACTGTTAAATGACTCAATGCATTGTGATAACTTATCCTGTGTTGTGTGAGCCTTCAAAAGACTTAAAGTCCAATATTAAATGTTTTCTCAATTTATGACACCACAGAAAAATGTGATATTAACCACCCGAAATGGTTTAAATGGTTAAAAAAGTGGCAAATAAATAAAATCAGTTCTCAAAATCTTGGAAAACAGGTAGGATTCTCTGGGGGTGTGTCAGCTGAAACCACACCCACACACGGGAAACCTGCCATCTCTAAACTTTCAAATACCCCTGCAACCTGAATGGATGCTTGTGATTGTGTTAGGGGCGGGGCTAAAATGGTGACTCGATGATGCACTGGAGCCACCGAGCATGGCCCCACCCCTAACACAATCACAAACATCCATTCAGGTTGCAAGGGTATTTGAAAGTTTAGAGATGGCAGGTTTCCCCAATAATCCTAAAAAAAACAGAAATGTGGAGAAACGGTTTAATCTCCACAGTTCAGTACTACATAGTTCACAGTCTGTTTAGTGTGTTTCAACAATACATTTCTAACATTTATGTGTTTAGAAACTGAAAAAGACATACAAATTTAAATACATAAAACCTGAGCTTTTAAAGGTGTTTTTTTAAGATGTCAAAAAAATCTTTGGTGTCCCCAGAGCACATATGTGAAGTTTTAGCTCAAAATACCATATAAATAATTTATTATAGCATGTTAAATTGCCACTTTGTAGGTGTGTGCAAAAATGTGCCGTTTTGGGTGTGTCCTTTAATATGCAAATGAGCTGATGAAATTCAAACACTGATCACAATGATGGTGGTTTGTTGCAATTAAAACTCAATTGTGCTTTTCTCTGCACTAAATGGCAGTGCTGTGGTTGGATAGTGCAGATTAAAAGGCGGTATTATTATAATAAGAGCTCCTTATGACATCACAAGGAGAGCCAAATTTCAACGACCTATTTTTTCATGTTCTTGTAGAGAATGGTTTACCATAACTAAGTTACTGGGTTGATCTTTCTCACATTTTCTAGGTTGATAGAAGCACTGAGGACACAATTATAGCACTTAAACATGGAAAAAGTCAGATTTTCATGCCATGGCCACTTTAATGTCATGATTAATCATAAATATTCAATAGTCAAATTTTGTCTTCTGTTAGTTTGTTGTGTAAATGTACGCATCTGTTTCTTGTGCCATCAGAAAAATGGCAGTAATGATGGAGAGTTTGTGTATCACACCGGAGAGCAAAACCATCTGGACTTTGGTCGCATTTACAGCTGGCAGGGGCAAAAGTAAAGACGCATTCACCCTCGACACCTTCATCATGTAAATCCTAAAATCACACATTCACATTACAATCTGCTTTTGTGTTTCAGAAAGTTGTCGTTCTGGAAAACCAATCAGAGTAACATGATCAATGGATCCGACGGAAGCGCCTTTCATCCGTTTCTGGATAAAAACGAGCGTGTGAATGTCTTCACATCCGACCTCTGCAGGTGAACTCATGAACGATCTGTCACGCTTTTTGTACAAGAGGTCATCACCGTGATACTGTGACAATGTGACTTATTTCAATTCTCTGGAGATCCTGTAACTGTGTTTAATCTGTGCTCATCTACTGGACAATGATGTCTACATAGTTTGTCATTGTGTCTCAGTGTGAGTATTACCTGTGGTTATTTCAGGAGTCGTGTTGGCAGAACACACAGTTACAGTGGTGGGCTGTTTTTTTTTCATTGTTTGTTTGTGTTTGGGTGGAGGGCTTTATTAATAATAAGACAATAAATCACACACCATCCGGAGGTCTGAAGAGAACAGGCTGTGACATAAAGGACGAGGCATCTGTTAAAGAGATTTATCGCTCAAGGTCACACACATGGCACAGATCATAAACTCAAGTTTACAGTATGTGTGTTCACCTGCATCCACCAAACTGTTTTCAGGTTTCATATCTACAATCACCTGTAGGTAAAAAGTGTGTAGGAAGAAAGACAAATGTGGTCAATATTCAAAAAACAACAAAAGAGTTTCATAGATCACAAACAACGTTTCGGTCCCATTTGAGTTCAGATCTCCACCAAATGCTGGTTTATCTTTGTTGGAAGTGTTTTCTAGTGAAAAGTCTTTGTGGAGTTAAGGCCGGTTGGTTGGTTGGTTGGTTGGTTAGTATGGTGTATTAGGGTCCTGTTGGTTCCAGGCATCTTTCTCCATTGATATTTTCTGAGATAAATGTTTTATAAGTAGTTTGTGGGTCAGTAATATTATTTCACCAGGCTCTTCAATGCATGTAATAGTTTTATAATTTCTTTCAGTTTGCTGTCATCAGATGGTCACTCCTTAAGCAAGAGACCAAAATTGCCAGCAGTTGTTTTTTCAAAAGCACTTTTTTGGAGTATAAAGTAGCATAATGACATTTTGCATCATTTGTTCCAAAAGTGCTTGTGCATAACAGTTGAATGGATGTACACAGTTCAAGATATTTTTTTTTATTTTTAAGTAGCCAAATGTCAAAGATTTCCTTTGAAAATTAGGATATGTGAGAAAAAGAAGAAGTGATGCTTGTAAAACTCGGTTCTTAACCTCTCAACCAATGACAAATCCGAGGAGAAATGAGCCCAAAGGTCCGATCCTCCCACACTTATAATTTATTTTGTTTTAATTTCATCAGTGAATTATAAATGTAAGAGTGTGAGGTTGTGATAGTGATCTATGACAAATGATGCACGCTGTATCCCATAAATCCCGAGTTTGACCTTTCACCTGTAGTCCTGTTGACCTTCATCTCACTCCTGAGCTCTATTTTCAGGGGGAAAGTGCCCACCGCCCACCTTTGTTCTGTGTGGAAAGAATCCATCTATCATAGCGTGACGGCCTGATCACATGTGGTTTGTGTGCGTGGGCTCCTAACTGGAATGTTTTCAAAATACTTTTAACCCAGTTGATCATAAAAACACCGGAGCCTTCGAGTTATTGTGCTGGCAGACAGAAGAGTTCTTGTTCTTTCCCATCGACTCCTAACCTGGATTTCTTAGGAAAGGCGGTCATCAGAACAACGTGTATAACCTTTATACATCATTTCATTAAGCAGCCAGCTGGGTTCTGTCCACTTGTTTCCCACCCATCAGGCGCGCTGAGATTGTGAGATTCATAGCAGAGCGCCTTTCCTTCAGATTACAGACAGATTTACAAACACAGGAACTTTTCTGAGGTCTCCAGATGCTCATTGGATCTTTCTGGGCTCAGTGATCATGGATCTGAGGATCTGCTTACACTGCAAAAAATGATTTTTGTCTTGTTTTCAGTAAAACTATCTAAAAATTCTTAAATGAAGATGCTTTTTCTTGATAAGCAAAACGACCCAAGAAAATAAGTCTAGTTTTTAGACCAAAAAATATCAAATTTAAGTGATTTTGTGCTATAAACAAGCAAAAAATCTGCCAATGCGGTAAACACGTTTTTATTGAATTTAGTGATTAAGAAAAATGTTCAAGATTTTTTGCTTCTTTTATGCACAAAATCACTTAAATTTGATATTTTTGTCTAAAAACTAGACTAGACCTAAGGAAATAAGTCTATTTTTAGACAAAAATTAAAAATTAAGTGAAGTTGTGCTTAAAACAAGCAAACAAATTCAATGGGGTAATTTTTCTTGAATTGAAGTATTTGTTCTTGAATTAAGTGTTTAAGAAAAAAGTTCCCTATTGGCAGATACTTTTGCTTGTTTTAAGCACAAATTCACTTAAATTTTATTTTATATTTTATCTAAAAACTTATTTTCTTAGGTCATTTTGCTCATGAAGAAAATCTCTGTAAAACAATGCAGCATTTCTGTCAATTTATTTATGTTACTTTAACTTAACAAATTAAGTTTAGCAATTTCGACTTGTTTTTTAAGTTATATCAAAACTTATAAATATTTTTTCCCACTTTTGATGATCACCCATGACAAAAACGAAATGCACGACCGGGGTTTTACCGCTCATTTGCAGAATGCGTCACCATGCTACTCGTTTTATGTCACAATGCGCTCAGTTAGTTTACCGAGGGCTCTCTATGCAACCATGAAGTCAAACACATCATAACACATCTCAGAACCGCCAGAAGGCACCAAGTCATTAGATATTGAAAGGAGAGATAGAGAGAGCAGGAAAACTTTTAAATCAATACCAAAAACATTATAGATGAGAATAAAGGTCTTAGACATCTGGTGCAGGAAAACTGAATAGAAGATGAGAAACATGTAAAGGATACAAGTATATAGCCACACTGTAAAAAAAGTCCGTAGAAATTTCAATGTTATTGCAGCTGGGTTGCCGGTAATTTACCGTAGATTTACATTTATGTTATTTACTGGCAAGAGTTTGTTTAAAGTTAAATAAATTTTAAATATTAACAAGTCTTTATCTTCACAGAATAAAACTATACAATAACAGCCTCATGCAAAGCATTCTGGGAATCAGAAATCATCATCAACCTTTTTCTGTTTTTTGCTTCAGATTTTGTTTCCCAGAATGTTTTGCTTGATGCTGTTTTTTTAGTTTTACTCTGTAAAGACAAAGACTTGTAAATGTTTAATGTTCATTTAACTTTGAACAAACTATTGCCAGTAAATAACATAAATGTAAATCTACGGTAAATTACCGGCAACCCAGCTGCGATTTCTACGGAATTTTTTTACAGTGCATGACAATCATCTCATTACTCAGTAATGCAGTTATTTTGGGGAAAAATATGAATAATTGCATTGCAGGCTGATTTAAGATGTGCTCTTAAATCTTCTGCCTTTGCTCCTAAAATTTTATTGAGGGGCTACAGTGCTCCTAGTACAAAAGTTAGTCTGGAGCTCTGCAATGACTAGACCTTTAAAATCATTGTGTTAATCCAGTCCTGGATCAATGCATTACTAGTGTATACTATTAGTTCTACTCTACACTTAAACATTAACTAACTGTACTGTATGTACTGCTTTGTTATTTCATGAAGAAACAAAGTTTTCTTTCTGTGTTTTGTGTGACGTTGAAGTAATCTTGATGTTCTCCGGTTGTTTCTGTAGGTCCATCCACATGCTGTTTGAGAAGGAAGTGAAAGTTAAAGGAATCCCTGCTTATCGCTTCACGCCGCCTCGTGCCACACTGGCCAGTGGAAAAAACAATCCTGAAAATGAAGGATTCTGTGTTACGCAAGACAAATGTCTGGATGACGGTGTGGTGGATGTGTCTGTCTGTCGTAACGGTGCGTGCACTTTCTGAATCATTTCAAGCATGATGGGTTGTGTTTTAAATAAATATTACCATGATGTGTGTATGATCAACCACAGCATAACTCAATCACAAGCCTGAACATTCCTTCATCTCCTTCCCGGTGTGGCAGATAAGTGTCAATATATCTGATTTACATTTATCTTACTTCCACACATTTTGTCCTTGTGTTAATTTGTCCTTATCTACAGTTTTAGTTGATACTGCGTTCTCATGTGAGCTAAGATTACAATATTGCCAAAGCATTCGGTCATTGAGATGAACAGGTGTGTGTGAAATAACTTCATCATGTGTTCAGTAACACAACACAACACAACACAACACACTGTTCTTGGAAAACTTTCACCTCTGTCCCAGTAAGACTACAGAGGTCCTCACGTGTTGCTTGCATGAAGGTTAAAGTTTTCTGTAATGAGAGGAAGTTTTCTTTCTTTAACATCATGACAGGATGAATGTCTTGTTGTCTCACGGGAGTATTTAAGATGGCATTGTTAAAAGAAGAGAAGGATTTCTGCTTTAGATAAGAGAAACACACCGCCAACATCTGTAAGGACTATTAACCCATTGTTGGGTCAAAAATAAACATTTCTTGGATTAGTTCAACCCAACAGCTGGGTTTGTCCATTTTTGACACAAGGCTGGATTGAAAATAACCGAGCATTTTTTGTGTAAATATGCAATTTATATTTTTATGAGCTTTAAGATTTTTTTAATTCTGACATGGCCAAATTCTCATAAACGTACTGCAGAAATGTACAGTTTTTTTATAACCCATATGGCAAAAATATATATTTTCATTTACGTGTACCGTATAAAAAAATCCAAAAATATATTTACTGAAATAAATATTGAAATATGTTTACAAAAAATTTAATTTAGCAATTTTGGAAATATATTTGACATATAAATATATTTTCAACAGCAAAAGTATTCTTTATACAATTTTATACATTCTTTTTAAACCATATTGTATAATGTACGGTACAGTTATTGTTGAATGATGTCTTTCTTTGTTCAGTGGAGAAGAAATTAAGTTTTTTTGAGGAAAACATTGCAGGATTTTTCTCCATATAATGGACTGTAATGGACCTCAACAGTTTACAGTTTCAATACAGCTTCAAAGGACCCTAAACCATCCCAACCGAGACATAAGAATATTATATAGTGAAACCATCCTCATTTTCACTAAAACAATAAAAATGTACTTTAAAACCACAACTTCTCGTCTTGCACTAGTCGTGTGACGGACCAGCATATTACCTAATCATGTGAAAAGGTCACAGATGATGTATGTGAAACTACTGCTCCAGTGTTTACAAGAGATGTTGTTGTATGTGGAATGATAATAATAATGTCTTTGTGTCAGTTTATTGTTTAAAATGGTCCACAAGTTATTGTTATGGTGAAAATGAGGATGGTTTGGCTAGATAAGACCCTTATGTCTCAGTTGGGATTGTTTAGAATCCTTTAACCGTTTAATGGCCTTTATATCCAGATGAGAAGATATCTTTTGAAGATGCTGACGTCTCTGACTGTTGATGTGTTTGTGTATGTGTGTGTGTGTGTGTGTGTGTTTGTGTATCTCAGGAGCTCCTGTGGTCGTCTCATTTGCTCACTTTAACTTGGGTGATAAGAAGTACTCGGAAGCCATCGAAGGCGTTTCTCCATTACACGAGCGTCATCAGACGTTTCTGGATCTGAATCCTGTAAGCAGCATCAGACCCTGCAGTTTTTAGGATATAATCAGCTTCTCTCTTAAAGACTTGTTTAATCTTACAAAATCCTCATACACTTTTCCTCTTGTTTATCTTAAGACGATGGGCTTGCCTGTGCGTGCCATGAAGCGAGCTCAGATCAACATCCGTCTGGAGAGAATAACCGGCTTTCCGTGAGTGATGTTTCCTCTTTTATAGATGCTGATAAGTGGTCGTGAGTGGTTTAAAAAGGCCGTTGTGTTTTTGTTTGCTTTCAGTTTGACCAAGAATCTGAACAACACCATCTTCCCTATTGTGTTCATGAATGAGGTGAGAGAAAGCACTGAATCTACGGAGTAAACTCCGCCCACAATGATGACATCACATTTTGACACTTTTACATTTGTCTTTAAGAGTTTAGTTGGAAACATTTCCCAAGAGTAATAGTGCATCTGCTTTTAATCTACATATATTATATTATTTTCAGAAATTTAAGATAAAACTGACTCTAGATCAGTATATCTGTTTGTTTGGATGAAATCTGATTGTAAATCATCATTTCACAGTCTGTGTTGATCGACGACGCGTCGGCTGCAAGGATTCAGAAGCTGTTGTTGATCGTGACTCTGGTCACATATTTCCCGCTTATCTTCGTGGCTCTGGGAGTCATTCTGCTCTTCATCACCATCATCCTCTACATCCGAACCAAACAACATAAGGTTCGTGTGAAAGTTCAGAACTCTCCCACCAAACCCAAAAATGTGAAAAATGTGACATTTTGTGGTAGGAAGATCAAAGGTTGTGTGATGGTTGTGCTTTGAAACAGATCTCACATTCATAGTCACAAATGAGTCTCACTGCTCAAAACACAATGTGTGAATGCAAATCATTTTTTGATTTTTTTTAGGGTAGTGTCACTTTAAGACCATATAAGCACGGATCCATACACACATCTGATTTCTTCCTTTTAAAGACATTTAAGACATAACCGACTGATTTTAGGAGAATTCTTGCTAAGACCAGATAATTTTGATAAAATGTGTGTCCTGTCAAGCGCATAGAGATTCTGTGTTTTTGTGCTTTTTAAAGCGCTTCTCCATGCATGTGCTGTTTTAATGAGAATTCTTGCACAGAACACATGCTGGGTTAAAATGATCTTATGCTTGGTTAAAAAAATGACCCAATGTTGGGTTGTTTTTATGCAACCATGGAGTATAATAACCCAGCAGTTGGGTTAAAACAACCCAGCACTAGGTCATTTTTCACTGTAAAAAGTAACACCTAAATCTAACTTATAAAAATTAAGACAAGTGGCTGCATTCAATGTTTTAAGTTGAGTCAACTTGTCGCCTTTTTTAAGTATAATAAACACTGTAATATTACTTAATACAAACGCAACAAAATTAAGCTGAGTTGACTAATAGTTCTAGTATTACTCAATTTAATTTACTTTTCTTGGTACAGGTAACTTTTTTATGGTTTGTTGTTGTTTCCATAAAGATTGATTTAGACTTTATCTTTCTGTGAGATGACGGCATGAATTGTTTATTCAATCAACGCTCCCACCCAGTTTAGTTTTGGGCAGCTGTTAAGCGCGACATACTTCAGTATGCAGTCTATGCGCAAGCACTTCTGAACAATTTTAACTACAAAACTCAAAGATGAAACAAAAACTCTTCTAAGTCTCGGAGATAAATGAACATTAAACACTAAAAAGTCTTTCTTTTTAGTTAAAAACACATAAAATAGCGTTTAAATTTAAATTTCACTGTCCAAATGCAGTCCCATGCAAAAGCATGCTGGGAGCTACGAGTCTACCTAGTTATGTTTACTAAAATCATTCATGTAGTTTCAACACAAAATTATTAAGTTAATTTCCTTCTTACAAATTAAAGTGGATTATAAGATGATAAAATGAAGCTGAGTTTACTCAATAAAGTGTTCATTTTGAATTACTCAAATTATTCATCTTTTTATGTTATTTTAACTCAAATTTTGATTAAAAAAACAATTACATTTTTTTTATTACAGTTTACTCGTTTTATCTTTGTTAAATCTACTAAGGCACAGAAACACTTTTTACAGTGTGTGTTCTGTCCAATATTTACCCATTATGTGTCAAAAATAACCCAGCCATTTTTAGAGTCTAATTTCTTGATTTGTTCTTATTTTATTGTCCTTATTTTCATTTGTTGCAGATGATTTTTTCATTTTGTAAAATGATTTAATGAAAGAGTATGCAACATTAAGTACCACACTATTTCACCAAAGTCAACTCAGTTACACATTTCTGGTTTAAGTGTCGGATGGATTCCTGTAATGAATAACACTACTAGTCTTATTAATATGTAGACTGAATAGCTGTTGAATTGCAGAAATGCTGTGAGTGTTTATACATGAAGTTAGATTTTGGTTTAGCAGTGTGTCTGCATTTACTGCTGAATGTAAAGCCTAATTTCAGCTTCAGACTGCTTTATTAACCTACTGATAATCTACTCTGAATCTGAACTGATCACAGATCTTTGATACGAGGATATTTATCTTCTCATCTTTCAATTTTTTTTGTTTAGCCTTCATCTGCACAGAAAGACACAGCGTACACACCTGTAAGTGCCAAACCAGACGACCCAGAGGAGAAGAACGGAACCTACATCGGACTAACACCTGTGGATTTACAAAAGTCTTAAATATCTGTGTGTGCGTGCACGTGCGTGTGTGATTGTGTGTGCGTGCGTGTTTCTGTATGTGTGTGTCTGTGTGTGTGTGTTACTAGTTTTTAAGGTCATGTGTCATGTGTGTAAGAGATGTAAGATTTCTTCACTTTTAAGATTGAAGCACAATGACTTTAATTCTGCACTGGAGCTGTACATTACAGTGCATTTATTCATTCATCATCTGAACATGAATGACTGAAGAGATTGATGAATGTGTACCTGTATGTGTGCGTCAGGTGATGAAGGTTTGATGTGAATCTGCACTGTTCAGAATGAAGTATTCAGCATCTGTTTTATAAAAGTATTCAGTCTCTATTTTATTCATCAGGACTGTAGCTAACATGTAAACTAGATTTGCGTTTTTTTAAAAGTGAAGTGCTTTTAGCGTATGACAGACTGCATCCACTGAAGACTGAAGCAATTGTGCCTTTTTATCTTAATAATTTATGATTTATCTAAAATACTAAAGTTAAAGTTGAATTATTTGGGATTTGCTGTCATGTAGGGAAATCAATACTTTAATGTCCTTAGTCATTTCATTCACAATACTAATCAACTCATAATTATGTTCATTTAAATGTGTTATTTTCAGAATGCTGAAGTTTCGGAATGATTTGAAAAAGTCTTTTATTTCAATGCTCAAGTTTTAAAATGAAGTACCAAGATCTGCTAGCATTACTAGACCGGATGGCAGAAAAGCTGCAATTGTTTTATTGTTACTGAATTCATATTTCAGAAAACTTTCTGAAGTCTTCACAAGAATTGTTTTTAATTATCAATCTGTATATTTTCATATTTGGAGGTAGCAGATCAAGTTGTGCGTTCAGTTTTAATGTGTTTATTTTGGCTTTTTCATCATAACAAGAATTAATAAAGTCACATCATATTATCACATAAATAAGGGTTTATTATGATATTGCACTTATATGTACACTATTAATGATTGTTTCTAATTCAGTTAATGCTTGTTTATATTGTTTTCCTGACATGCCAGATATGAGTTCAATCCATGATTTGTTTTATAGATGATTTATAGTTGACTTCAAAATCAATTTCACATCAAACCCATATTTACTGTAGTATTTATAAAGTTATTACAAGCATCTGACCTTAAGTTCAAGCACAAAAAATGTCTGTATATGAGCCAGCAGAAGTAACATTCAGGTGTTTCCCTTTCAGGTATCTTGATATCAACTGAATCTCTCCAGCTGTTAGATTTCTGTGTTTCTAGATATATTAAGACTGCACAAATAATTGTACAGTTTTGTATATAAATTAAACTATTTTCCTGTGGATTTATAAGAAAATCCAATAAAAATACGTTCTGAAAGACACACATTTGTATTTTTTTTTATAAATTCATTATATATTTCATTTTATTAACAATAAAATTAGTCAATAATGTGTCAGTGACACTTTTGTTTTAAGTACAAAACACAAACACACATTACTAAGAGTATATATATTCGAAGAGGTTTTATATATATAGGTCAATATTTGAAGTGGATCAAAACGGTTTATCAAAGTTGTCCTAAGACAAAAATGGGTATAAGGGATTGGTTTTATGTAAACTTTTATTAAAGGTTTGATTCACTTCAAATGTTAACTATTGTATTAATCTTATATTCATTTATATTATATTCAAATATTAATTTAATTTCTAAAAGTATGAATATATTTGATTTATTTAAGAGGTTAAACTTCCACCTCTTAATTATTTAAATCCTTTTAGATTCACATGTTTAATTAAACTGGGTTTGATTTCCAGAAGTGTGTCTGTGTGTTTCTCTTTCTCTCCTCTGGGTGGCAGCAGCGGCGGCGGCGGTCGGCAGGGTGACGTGACGTCACGAAACGACACTCATCAACATCGTCGCACACTGATAGCTACTCCGGCAGCGCAAGGTGAGTTTTACACACATTTACACCTTTTAAACCGTGTTTTAAACTACAAACACTATCTGCTCGTATTATAGATGATAAATCTGTGTGAATTAAGCGTTTGTGTATTTATTTAAAGAGCAGGTTTATGATGACAAGCCGTATTAATGCAGTTAGCATCAAGCTAATACACAGTTTTGGCTAAGGGTTAATTCATAGTAATGACATAAGAGTTCAAGAGAAATCGTTTATAAATCAGTTATAACTTTAACAAAACTTGAACTTCGTCTATTGGTTGTAATGGACATTGAACAATAAAAAGACATATAGTGGTTAACTATAAGTTATAATCTGTGTGCTTTCGTTATGTTGACAGTGTTACGGGAGAGATGGTTTGCATTCCCTGTATTGTGATTCCTGTCCTGTTGTGGGTTTATAAACGCTTTCTGGAGCCCATCATTTATCCGATCATCTCACCTTTCATCAGTCGATTCTGGAGCAAACCAGCAGTGAATCAGACGACTGATCACAGTACAGTGAGTCATTGATCCGATTCTTCTGATTCACTCTGATCGTGACACTCGCAGCTTTTCTTAGTCTTCTTAGATCCTCTTTCTTTATTTACTGTCTTTATTTAACATAGTTGGGGCTATTTTTGTTTTAAAACACAAAAGCATATATTGACAGTTCAATGAGAGCTGGGCTGCCTAAACACATAAAAAAGACGCAATCACTGTAAAGACATGATAAAAGTACAGTATTACTTGAATAATGATATCATATGACAAGCTACTAAATTGCTGAGACAGATGTGTGTAAAGTTCAAAGTTCATTGCATGTTTATGTTTTTTTGTCTTCAGGTTGAATGCAATGGAACAGCAAACAGCCATACAGCCAACGGACCCAAGACAGTGGCCGATAAAAAAGCTGACTGACAGATCTCCATCAGCTTTATGTTCAACTTTGCAGATTATTATTTTTTCAGTAAATTTAAGCTTTATTCGCATATCAGTAATACACACTCTATTTAAAACATTGCTTGACATAATGTATGTTAAAATAGTTATTAATAATGAAGATATTAATATATACATTTTGTTTTATCATTCCATAATCATGTTGTAGTTCTTGACTAGTTTTAACTTTCTTCCATAGATTGATCACAACATTTTAATGTATAATTTGCCAAACTTCATTTAAAATAAACATTTAAATTCTTCTTATTTTTTTATTGTCTATGCTCATTTCACTGTTGGATCTGCTGAACCCTGTTATACGGACCATATTTGTCTATACATTTTCAACATAACTTTCTCTTTGATTAGAATGTAGTCCTTTTTGGTCTATTCTTTCTTAAATGTTTTGTCTTAAATGTTGAGTGGCAGAAGCGATACGATCATGAAGAAGAAAATTGCTATGAATTATTATAAATTTATATAATTTAATATTATATAATAATTCATAGCGCTCAAGACTCTCGACCGGCAGCAGGTGGCGCCGCAGTTCTACTGAGCGTTGTTCAGCGGAACTGACGTCATCACGCCAACATTGTGTGTTACGTCATGAATGTCAAAAAGCGACCGAGACCTAGAGCGCCGATGAGGAAACATCTTCAGACCGAAATATTTCATGTACTTTAAATAAGTATATTTTATTACCGATACATTAATTACCAAGGCGATGGAGGATTAGGGCCAGGATAAAATAAAACACCTCGAGATTAAATTAATTATAATGCGAGATTTAACTAGTAGTTTTTCTAGAAAAAAATCTAAATAAATAAAATATCGAGAATTAAATCAATATATAACAAAATAAAGTCGACTTTATTCTCGCTATATATGGACGTTATTTCCAAAAAAATACGGCTTTATTCTTATAGTTTGACTTTTTATAAATAATTTTGCATTATAATGACTTTATTCTCGAGATGATTTTATTTTTTTTATTTTAGCTCGGCGCTAATCCTCCTTGGTATTAATACATACATAATGTAAATGTGTATGTGTATATCAGCATCTACTCAGTCAACATAAAACAACAAAAACGAGCCGAATTAACTATATATTAAAATTTGTAGTAGCTTTGACACTGTATATAAGTAAGAAAATACAATATCATTTAACACATCTGCCTGTCAAAATAGTAATAATAGTAACTGTAAAGTTAAAATCTCATAAAATTAATTTTACTAAAAATAAAACACCAAAAAATTTAGCAGCTATTTCTAAATGCTGCTGTGTTGTGGACCGCGGCGCGCCCCCTACAGGCGGCACCCGTCAGTTCCGCGCGTTCATGTGTGTGTCGCTGCCGCTTGGCAGAGCAGCTCCGGGTGTATCGGGGATAAATACAGACTAAAGATGGCGACGGTGGTGGATATACGGGACAAATTCGGATCCAAAACTTCACGTCGGAACACGAAGTCCAGCTATCCAATCACGCACTAAGATCTCAGAAAAATCTCGCGACACTGAGCTGAGCTCCGGTAACGTTACTGCTTCAGTGTGTCACCATCAAGGGCTTTGAGACTTATTTTCGCTTAACAACAATAAATAAAGAAGCCTTTGGGCTTAACGTGAGATCATCAGAACCGACACCGAGTCTCGCTGATATGATCCCAAAGTAAACCGCGATCGAATCCGAACCGAGTCCTTATTTAACTGCAGTTTGATTCTGTTGCATGGCGGCTGTCGGAGGGAGTCTGTCCGTCCCGATATCGCATTGATTTGGGTCGGAACCGGATCGTGATGTATTTTCTGAGCGGTTGGCCGCGGAAGCTGCTTTGCCCCTTGCGGAGCGGCGAGCGGCCTTTCCTGATCGAGCCCAGCTCGCAACGCTTTTACCTGTGCGTGCTGTCCGAGAGTCAGATCAACATCTGGTTCAGCAGGGTAAGAACAAAACACTGAGACACACACACACAGAGACTTAATGGTTAAATAGCATTGCTAGGAAACCAAAGGTTTGTGGGTTCGAACCACAGCTGGGGTGTTACATCAGCATTTGTGTTTTTAAATCTGTTCCAGAATCAGGGCTTTTATGCTTCACATTAGCTGTGATTTAGTCAGGACTGCACAACAACAACAAATCGTTTGCAGAATAAACGTTTTTGTTCATATATGTGTGTGTACTGTGTATAATAATTATGTGTATATATATACACACACACACACACACGCATACACACGCATGTATATATCTACCTAATATTAGTTGTTATGCAGTTCTAGATGAGTTTACGTGATTCCCTGCTTTGATGGGGTGATGGATGAGATCTGATGAAGTTTGAACCCTAA
This sequence comes from Paramisgurnus dabryanus, assembly GCF_030506205.2. NCBI lineage: Eukaryota > Metazoa > Chordata > Actinopteri > Cypriniformes > Cobitidae > Paramisgurnus > Paramisgurnus dabryanus. The sequence continues at coordinate 7,284,333 of NC_133354.1, forward strand.
AAGTATTGATTTCTGTTATTGTCTCACTCTGTCAGAAGTAAATATGTCTACTAGAGTTAATCTATTGGTTAGAATGTGCTGGTTACGGTAAAGTTTGTAGTGCTGCCTCACGATTAGTCGTATAAATATTTATGATAGAAATATATTTTTTTCTTTAAATTATACATGCATGTGTATGTATTTATACATAATTATATTACACAGTATATTATGTAAACAAAAACTTTTATTCTGCAAACGATTAGTCGCGACTAATCGTGAGGCAGCACTAAAAGTTTGAGCCTCAGTAGGGTAAAGTGATGAGTTACTGCTACTAGTGCATCTGATTGAGATCAAACTGTCCCAGGATCAGCTGTTGTGTTCTGTGTTAACCTGAAGGTTGTGTGTTTAGGTAATTTATGAATCAAGTAAGTAGAATAAAATGTAAATCAGTTAATGTTTTGTGTTTAACTTCTGTGTATGAACAGATCGGTGCAGATATTTGATCATTATTGACATCTGTCAGATGTTTTTGTTCAGTTGTCAAACCTCAAAATGAACCAGCAGAAATTCCCTCAGTTTCCAAACCACATGTTTTTCAAGAACTTTTATTTTCACTTTGTGCGTGTCTGTGTGTGTGCGTGCACGTATGTGTGTGTCTGTGTCTGCGTGTCTGTGTGTTTGATTTCTGATGGTTGTGTTAAACTTCACACCTCAGTGTTACGCTGACGCGTCAGTGTTTTACTGCTTCACCAGAACAGATAAAACACACGGTCTTAAAATTCATGAATCTCCTTTTGATGTTTACATGAATAGAAGTGAACCACAGAAGAAATAAATGTGTATTATTTAAGGATGGGATGGTATGAAAATTGCTTTTCATGATTATAGTGACCAAAGTTATTACGGTTATCAATATTATCATGGTTTTGTTAAAATGAGATGGGAATGTTTAAAAAGAACTGATACACACAGTGAAAACATTTTAACAAGTTTTATTTTTGAAAATCACAATTTAATATTTCATGTCCCTGAAATTATTTCTGTGGTAAAAAAAAAAAATCTGTCTAATAAGATTACCGTGAATGAATACAATATATTATTATCCCTTAAATGCCGCCTTGTGCAAAAAAACTATGTTGCATGTGCACGCCTGCGTCAAACTGATTCTGGCTGGACAGGATTTGCCTCGAGTTTTCAAAATCCCAGTAATCAAACACGGTTGTAATGATAATAAAATTTTAAACGATAATACTAATCTTTAGGACATTTTATCATGGTTAATCGTGAAACCAGTAATCGTCCCATCCCTACTATTATTATTTAGTGTTCGTGATATTTTGATATCGAGAGACATGAGATGAGTTTGACCTGCTTCAGTTTTGATTGACACTTCAGTTTTTCACTGTGTTTATCTGACGTTTTATCACACAGACCAGGGGCTTCATTTATAAAATGCTGCGTAAAAACCATCCTACATTTGATCTTACGATCATTTATAAAAAATGCGTACGTGTGATTCATAAACCGAACGTACGCGCAAAAAACGCGCGTACCCCTTTCAAATCTATAAATCGCAAATGAACTTGAACTTGTGCGCAGCCGAGCAGTTGCAGATCTCCGCCTTTAAACGATGCCTAATTAATGTCACAGACATATAAAAGAGCACTTCTCAATGTTTAAACCAAATTTCAAACAGAAAGAATGGCTTATATTTCCAAAAACCTGCAGTTATCAGACAAGCAAAAGTGCGTACGTCTGCTCAGACCCTGACGTGGCGCTAAGCACTTTTCCAGCTTTTATAAATTTGCACTTTGCCGTGGATTTTTGCGTACGCAAACTTTACGATCAAATCTGTGCGTACGCACGCTTTATAAATGAGGCCCCAGATGTTAATCTCTGTCCTCTGTCAAGAACTGAATGAGAAGTTATCTTTGAGGCAACTTTGTTTTATTATGCAGTATTTCATTTCTTAAAACAATAATACAGTCAGTATTACTATAGTACAGATGGAGACTGATTTCCACAATCTCACCCTGATTAATTAACATTTATTCAGCTCAAATATGAGCTCTGTGTCCTCCTGTCAGTTCTAGATAGTATTTAAAATAAGAATTAGCATTTTCTTCAATCACACTATGTCAAAATGAGATTCTTTAAAGGGCACCTATGGTCCGATTAACGATTTTACATTTCCTTTGGTGTGTAAATGTGTAGTAGTACTACGGGTGGGCGATATAAACCGGTAGAGGTTACACGTCCACATCACCTTGCTGTGCGTGTGGTTATGAAAACTTAAAGTTTGTACATTAAGCACTGCAGTTTTAAATTAAGTGATTTTAAGGCATTGAAACACAAACAACAGTGCCATATGCACACGCTGTTTTTGTGTGAGAGGAGCGCACAGGTCACGCAAACGCTGCCCATTAAGCTTTGTTGGCTTCAAATACATATATGTGCCAAAATTCCCTTCTTTGCAAGTCTCCTCATAAACACGACCATCAAGGTCTGAAAGTGAACAACTGAAATAGAGAACGCATGTGTAAGGGTAGATTAAAGGTCATGTCTGTCAACAGCATTGAGAAAAAACCCCTCACTGCTCTTGACTAAATTGCTTTTTTACCTGTAATAAAATATCAATATAATACTTAATAAGATATTATACATAATTATTTGTTATCATTCCTTCATCACTGACTGTTTATCTTCAGTGAGCTTGAGTTTTGTTCATTTTTATCTTCTTTTTTATGCTTGTGTGAGTTTTTTGTGAGAATTATGAAAATTCTATGGCATCAAAGAACAGAAAAACCTTATTAAAAATTAAAAAACTCGTTATCATGCTAACTCGGTTAGCAACCAAATCTTTCAAACATGGTAAGGAGCGTCACATTTCCTGCAGATGTATTCAGGTCAGTCCCAATGTACAGATTAGCTGGCCAATCAGGGACACAGAGCTTTTCAAATCGATGAGTTTTGTACAAAATCAGTGCGTTTCAGGAAGAGAGGGACATCTGGAGCTACAAAAATGTACGGTATGTGGAAAATAATGTGCTTTTTTTTTTACCATAAACCATGCAAACTTATTGTGTTATACCAATTACACCAAATCACATTGTTTTTTAGCAATGAAATAGGTGCACAATCACAATGTTGTCTAGGTAGCAACGTTAACTTCTGTTATATGTCCAACTACTCTCTTGCTACCCACTAAACTTAGGGCATCAGCCATAAAAACCCATATCGGTCAACCACTAACATACTTTAGCACATCAAACAGTATTCAGTACCTTTAGGGCATAGGATAAATAGTCGAATTGTGACGCAGCAACCGTCTGAGTAAAAGCGTCCAGGTGATTTTGTGTACTTCCTGTCTGACAGGAAATGACCTCACATGCAAACACACAAACTTCCTGCCATGTAAATCCTATGTGTGATGGATTCGAGGGGTCAGGAGAAATGAAATAAAGTACGACAGTGAGTGTCAGTAGTTCACAGGTTGTTGTGTAGATGAAAGCGTCCTGTCTCGACATGTTTCGCGTCACGCAAGCACAGACATGCACATACAGTCATGTGTAGGACATCAGAGGGACGTCACGTCAGCTTTCTTTCAAACACAACAGATGACTGGAAAAAATCCTGCTGTGTAAAGTTTGTCTTAAAAGTATCTTACCTTGGATAAAACTTTAACAAACCATCAACTCAAAGTATTTGTGTTGTGAATTAAACATTAAAGCGCTGTTTCAATTACACAGATTCACATCACACATTATTATCAAAATGTTTCATGACATCTCATTAGTCTAATTTTGCGAGAATCGTGTGTGTGTGTGTGTGTGTGTGTGTGTGTGTGTGTGTGTGTGTGTGTGTGTGTGTGTGTGTGTGTATTCATAGGTCATTGACTGGTTTTCCTCATGTTGTGAAATATTACAAGGCTGTATGGAATTTGTGGCCTCTTTGACCTTTTGCGAGCCCTTCACAATACACACACACACATTCATGAAGAACTCGCACACTCAAAATCAAGCAAGTTAAACTAGTAATAATGGTTATATTTAGTAATCATTGTAAATGAATGGTGCTGCAGTGGTGTGTATTAATTCAGATGTTTGTGTTTGTGTGTAGCCCAGTGTGTTGATCGTCAGCTATATTGAATCTGGGAAAGCGGCTGCACAGTTCGGCTCTTATCAGCAGGCTGAATGGAAGCCGGACGACTCCATGATCGCCGTATCGGTGAGTGAGATTCACTTCATCTTCTCTTCAGTCTCTTGTTTGTCATGGTGTTCTGATCTATAAAGATTCACTGTATATAAGAGACCTCACACACAACAGTCTTGTTCAGTGTCTGTGGGTTAAAGACACAGATGATGATGCATTTCTAAATCTCTCTTATGAAGCTGGACACAAAACAGTGCTTGTATTTAGAGAGTATTTATCCATTCATATAGATGGCAGCTGTACTCGCAGAAAACATAGACGGCAAAAGAGACTTCAGCAACTGAACTACAGCTTAACTATAGTTTCAGTCAGATCATTGTGCTTGCATGGGTTTGAATCCTGCAGAAAATGCATACTGATTAAAAATTAATGATTGAATGCTATGCAAGTCACAAACAAAAATAAAACATCTGCATGACACCAGTCTAATCATACTGAGATCAATCTTTTACTAGGGATGGGCATTTTCAGTAATATTACATTTGAATATTTGTTTATTTAAATGACGTTAATTAAGACGTCTGTTTTTGAAGTTTCATGTATTTTTAATTTTGTCACAATTTCACAGAAGGCTTATAATTCGGAAATATCCATAACAAACTAAGCTTATATTCTTTATGCACTCACCTAAAGGATTATTGGGAACACCTGTTCAATTTCTCATTAATGCAATTATTTAATCAACCAATCACATGGCAGTTGCTTTAATCCATTTAGGGGTGTGGTCCTGGTCATGACAATCTCCTAAACTCCAAACTGAATGTCAGAATGGAAGAAATGTGATTTAAGCAATTTTGAGCTTGGCATGGTTGTTGGTGCCAGACGGGCCGGTCAGAGTTTTTCACAATCTGCTCAGTTACTGGGATTTTCATGCACAACCATTTTTAGGGTTTACAAAGAATGTTGTGAAAAGAGAAAAACATCCAGTATGTGGCAGTCCTGTGGGTGAAAATGCCTTGTTGATGCTAGAGGTCAGAGGAGAATGGGTCGACTGATTCAAGCTGATAGAAGAGCAACTTTGACTGAAATAACCACTCGTTACAACCAAGGTATGCAGCAAAGCATTTGTGAAGCCACAACACACACAACCTTGAGGCGGATGGGCTACAACAGCAGAAGACCCCACCGGGTACCAGTCATCTCCACTACAAATAGGATAAAGAGGCTACAAGTTGCACAAGCTCACCAAAATTGGACAGTTGAAGACTGGAAAAATGTTGCCTGGTCTGATGAGTCTCGATTTCTGTTGAGACATTCAGATGGTAGAGTCAGAATTTGGCGTAAACAGAATGAGAACATGGATCCATCATGCCTTGTTACCACTGTGCAGGCTGCTGGTGGTGATGTTTTCTTGGCACACTTTAGGCCCCTTAGTGCCAATTGGGCATCATTTAAATGCCACGGCCTACCTGAGCATTGTTTCTGACCATGTTCATTCCTTTATGACCACCATGTACCCATCCTCTGATTGCTACTTTCAGCAGGATAATGCACCATGTTACAAAGCTCGAATCATTTCAAATTGGTTTCTTGAAGATGACAATCAGTTCACTGTACTAAAATGGCCCCCACAGTCACCAGACCAGATGTGGTGAAACGGGAGCTTTGTGCCCTGGATGTGCATCCCACAAATCTTCATCAACTGCAAGATGCTATCCTATCAATATGGGCCAACATTTCTAAAGAATGCTTTCAGCACCTTGTTGAATCAATGCCACGTAGAATTAAGGCAGTTCTGAAGGTGAAAGAGGCTCAAACACAGTATTAGTATGGTGTTCCTAATAATCCTTTAGGTGAGTGTATGTGTGTGTGTATTTTAAAGAGAAAACATTGTAAAAAAATAGCCTACAGAAAAATGGCAAGTCCTTGGTGTTTTAAGTTGGTCGTTAGAACAAATTCAGTACTGTTTTATCTCACGGAAATTATATTAAACCCTAACCTTAACCACAAGCCAAGTTAAAAGTTTGAGGTCTTGACAAAGTACACAATGGTCATGTAAACTTAAAACAAGAAGTGAGGGCTCAGAGCAAACGAATAAACACAACAGACTGCACAGTCAGCATATGAATCTCTTCTTTATTTAGTTTGAGATGTTTTTGTGAAGAAAGACAACAATTTTTAGTCTATCTGCTCTGGTGAAAGTCTGTTCATCTAACTAATAATGCCGACTGAGGAGAAAACTCTGCTCCGTGGTTATCCAGTAAAAACAGCAGACGGATCAAACAAGAACATCTGAGTTTAACAAATAAAGTTAGCTGACTTGTTCACTGTGCAAAGTTACGATCTTCATTTAACAACACTTCATAAAGACGGAGCTATCTCTACTGTTTGATGTTAAACAGATATCTGCAGTTATCTGATTCAATAGCATTTTTTCTATTCAAATTATTATCCTTACTTTCTACGCTTGTTTTGTACCAAATTGTCGTTTTATCTCTGAGATCTGTGGGATTTAAAGGCCATAAATGTTCTTCAGGCGCAGAGGAGAGAATTTTCAACCTAACCACATCACAAATATACAGCATTCAAAAACTACTGAGCTGCCTACATAGAAATCATCAGACACAAAGAGCGTAATGAAGCGCGGGCGAGATAATTGTGTCTTCTTTTAGCTAAACTCTCCTGCAGCATCACATCGTGAAGCAGGCCATTGTCTCAGATGTTAGTGGTTAGTTGAATAGCTGTCAGTTATAATTCAATGAGAGAAAACGTCTCCTGTCATGTCTCTTGTTTGGCTGTATTATTAGTGTTGAATTATTTCATTAATGCACTGATAGACAGACTGATGATTGTTCATCTCAGCACAGCTCTTGTGTTCATGTGATTCACATCTGTCTGTTCATGAAGTTCAGAATGATGAGATGTGAGTTTTGATCAGACTTGTTGTGTCTCATGTGTGAGTTTGGAGATATCAAACCTGAGAGTTTCCATACGCTGACGTCAATGTGGTGCAGGATTACACTTTGTGTTTTAGACTCCATACTGAAGATCTCAGGACATCGTGGTGACGCTTTATCACACAGGGAACACATTTATAACACTGCAAAAATTACTTTCTTATTTAGTATTTTTGTCTTGTTTTCAATACAAATATTAAAAAATATTTAAATTCACATTTATTTTCTTGATTAGCAAAATAACCTATGAAAGTAAGTCTAGTTTTTAGACAACCAATATACAATTTAATTTTTTTTTGCTTTAAACAAGCAAAAGTATCTGCCAATGGTGTTAGAAAAACACTTAATTCATAAAATATATATTTTTGCTTTTTTTAAGCACTATTCAATTTTACATTTTTGGTCTTAAAACTAGAATTATTTTCTTGGGTCATTTTGCTCATCAAGAAAATTCATCTTGATTTAAGAATTTTTAGATATTTCTACTGAAAACAAAACAAAAATACTAAATAAGAGGCACTTTTTTGAAGTGAAAATGTGCACCGTCGTCTTTTGAGATGCAGGCAAAAGAAAATTTTAATGTCTATTTTGGTCGAAATTGAGGTTTTCATAAAAATAAGTACAAAAAGCATTAATATAAGTGCTTAACCTACTGTATAAAAAGATGCACCTCCATCCACATTTTAATTTAGTTTTAAAACATGCAGAAGTTAGAAAATAAAGTGCAGTACCTGATTGATGTTAAAATAATAGGGTTGTAAAAATAATTATTAGGGATGCACCGATACCACTTTTTTGGAGTACGAGTACGAGTACTTGCATTTCAGTACTTGCCGATACCGAGTAGCGAGTACTTAATAAAAAAACATGATTTAAATTTACAGGTAACAGCTTTAGTCATATAATTTAACAAAAAAAACAAAGGACTAGTTTTCCAGTTTGTTGTAAACTCTGCCTCTTTGGACAACACGAGGCATTAACCCCTTACACGCCGCTCAAACATAGACATTTCTCAGACCGTGTTATCGATCCCTGGTATCGGGGGACTTTTAATGAGTACGAGTACTTTAGAAAATGTGGTCTCGAGGATTCTCATCTTATTTCACCAAATCTTATCTCATCTCTTGTTAGGAAGTCCCAAATCGCTTAATCATGTTCGGCTATCAACTGTCATGTCTGTTACCAAGCAACCAGCAATGCGTGAGCTGCTGCTACAGTAAACAAAAGAATTGTCCTTTTAATTTCAATGGGCCAGAAAAATACATTTTATTAAATTCATAGTAATCCTAGTCTGTGTTTTGTGTATTAGTGTTTTAGCACATCATCTATCAGATACCATTCAATTTAAACATTAAGCTAATGTGACTTACAAAAATTAAAAAAAATGATTCTTCCTAAGTGCTAGGATACTATTGTACATTTCAACATTTGATAGAGACATGACAAGAAATAGATGCTGAGTCAAGTGTGTACTGTATTCACTATAATCCCATCATCGGATAAGATAACTGTTTTTTAATAAAGAGGGATGACAGAAATTGAAAGATCGCTCCAGTAATGAGAAACATTGTGATTATGTGAATGTGTGAAGGTAAAAAAACATTCAAAGAGTAATCCAAAAACAAACATTGATGTTTTTCATCCTCCACTTGGTTAAAAATGTAATGTCATTCTCCCGCAGCTCTATCATAATGTGATTGTTTCAGCTGGCTCTCATTAAAGTTTTAAGTTAGGACACCTGTGAGGTTACCCTAAAGTTAAGACCGTTTTTAGGATGTTTTGTCAAGTTAGGATGCTTCTGTAATACCACTTTCCTATCTGCAGTTAAGATAAGATAATGCATTTAGAAACATCATTCTGTAATAGCTTTTGTCTTAAATGAGGTCCTAACTGAAATTACCATGGTTACCAAACAGTTAAGATAAGATTTTAAAGTTAGGACCCTTCTGTAATACGCCCCCTGATGTGTAAGATTAGATTAGATCCTTACATTACAGTAGATCTTAAAGCTGTCTTTTGCTTTTGAACCTTAAAAAATTCTTTCATTTGATTTTTCTCAAAACAGACTTTGCCGACTCTTTCAATTTCGAACAGGTGTAGCTATCTTTTCTTTCTTTTTTTGTCAGATTCCAACAAATCATACATTGGAATTTTTTTTTTTTTTTTTTTTTTTTTGAAAGTTTTTGGAAAATATGCTTCTTCTGAATGATTCTGCCAGCACGGGTCACATTTATCTCTGTAACACACAGAGTGCCTTCTGTGTGAACACAAACACATCCTAGAATAGGGTCCCAGGATAGGGACCTAGTTACATTGCCGGGATCAAAAGGCAGTAACCACTGCTGTGTGTCGAGTGTCATCACAACAGTAACACAAAGGACACAAAAATTACAACCCAAACCGTGACGTATTCGTCCCCCATCGTTGCTCACAACCGATTGGGTGTGTGTGTGCCTCTGAGCAGGTTAACTAGGTAGTGTAAGTTACTATGGCAGTGAACACCGCTTAAAGCTGAGCTACTTTATGGATTGGCACAAACTAATCCTAAACTTAACTGGCTAGCCAACTAAACCGGCTTCATAGTAACAGGCTTATTATATATGTTAATGTTTAATACTGATGTCTGAAGAACAGAAGGCCAATAGCTGTTACTTTATTATGGTTAATAATGACAGACAAACATTAAATGAACATTGTGTGTTTATAATAAATATAAAGTATTTCCAAATTAGTGATGCACCGATACCACTTTTTTGGAATACGAGTACGAGTACTTGCATTTCAGTACTTGCCGATACCGATACCGAGTACTTAATAAAAAAACATGATTTAAATTTACAGGTAACAGCTTTAGTCATATCATTTAACAAAAAAACAAAGGACTAGTTTTCCAGTTTGTTGTAAACTCTGCCTCTTTGGACAACAAAAGAGGCATTAACCCCTTACACGCCGCTCAAACATAGACATTTCTCAGACCGTGGTATCGATCCCTGGTATCGGGGGACTTTTAACGAGTACGAGTACTTTAGAAAATGTGGTATCGAGGCCGATACCCGATACCAGTATCCGTATCGGTGCATCCCTATTCCAAATCATTGCACCAATCAGACATCATAACATCTGGTTGTGCAGGAAAGATCTTTACCTCAGCTTCATCTGTCCTGAACGTCTCAAAGTTCTTCCTTTATGTTATCAGACTGTATGGTCTGTTTAACAGTGTGTTTAGTCTGTCTGTCTCTCTCGCGTGTGATAAGTACATCACAGAGTCTGATCAGGCAGTTATTGGTGTAGTTGTTTCAGAAATATTCCCATGAGGTCTGTGTTTATTTTCTAAGAACAGAACCGTGTGGGTGAGCAGCGAGTGACATAACATTCATGAATATTTCCCACAATCCTCAGCAAAGCTCCAGATGGGCTAAAAATCCTTGCTGACGGGCTGTAGCATGTTTATGCTTCATCTCTAGCGTCTGTACTCTGTTTTCATCTGTTCAGGAAACTTTTTAAATAGTCTGTGTTTTCTGAGTCAGCTGTGTGGCGTTGTTGGCACAGATTTTATTTAAGCAGAAAACCTTTTAACTCTTTCCCTGCCAATGACGACTTTTTACAGTAATCCATATTTCCACTATAATCCACTAGTTGGCACTCTTACACAACTTATAAAACACTGAAGCATCAACTGATCAAAAACCAGTAAAAACTCATAAGTTTTGATCATCGCTCTGAATCTGATCTCTAACAAAAGTATTAAAAAAAAAATGCAATCTCAGCTTTTTGTAAAAAAAAATGGTGTTTTTGAAGAAACCTACCCATATTTGAGAGGAGATAAAAAGAGAACAAATGAGGGTAGGATAAAGCGTTTTTTTGTTTTTTGTTATTTGTTTTTTATTTCATATATTTGTACATTTAAAGAAGACCATTCTAAATTTTAAAGCATAACAGGGTTTCCCACAGCACTTTTCAGTTCGGGCGGCCCACCTAAGCTGGAATACCCTACCACCTTAACAAGGTTGTCCAAAAAAAATTTGCTGCACAAAAGGCTGTCAAGTGCATCTCCGAGAATAGCGTGGACGCGCTTCAAACTGCGAGCAGGCCGAAATGAGAGAAAGACATGGTCCGTCAATGTCTGGAGGATAACTAGCCTGTTGATAAAACATTTAATTCAATAATAATCTAGTATGTGTTCATTTTCTGTTATAGTTTCTTCAAAATTGAGTTTTATTTGAGTGTTTTAAATAAAAATATTTTCATCATGACTCGTACGACCCGCCCCTTTGATTGCCACGCCCCTGGCCCGCCCACCTGCACAACCCTACCACCTTAACTAACAAATTTTCTGCGGGAAACCCTGCATAAGTTAATTTTAAGAATAAAAATGCTGCCAACTTTTTTTTAAACTCTGTCAGGAAAAGAGTTAAGGACAATGGCTAAATGTATTTTTTAAAACAATAAAGTTACACACTATTTTACAATGCACCGTATCCTAAAACAACATATTTATGTATTTAGTTGTGAGTGAGTGTGCTTGTGTGGTTTCTGTATCTTTGCTGTTATTGTGCTGGTCTGGTTTTTGTTGGATCTGTCGTGAAACTCAAGCTCAGACGCTTTGTTTTCTCTGTAGAAATCTGACTCTAGTCTGTAGTTTTCATACTTCAGGCAACAGGAAAACTTTTACACATGATAATAGTGTTGGGAAAAAAGGCATGTTTAAAATCCTGGAACGCCCGCATGTTGTGTTTATTTTTATCTCTGGGCCTGCAGTTATGATTTTATCTTCTCTACAGATTTGTGTACATGACAGAAAGAAAACCCCTTGTGCTGAACTACACGAGTGCATGTTTGAGCTGATGTAGGTTTTGTTTAGTCTATGTTTTGTCGTCAAACTTCCGAGAGTTTCATGCAGAAGTAAATGAGAGGAACTCATAACTGCAAACTCTTCATCTGTGTCTGATCTCGGTTTTAAATCTGTCAGCTGCTTTCTTACAGCAACAGCAGATCTGACTCATTTCTTTTCACTTTTAAACCATTTTAAGTTCCTCTTTGAAAAACTCTGTATTTTTAAATCCTTACATTTTTGGGGTTGATATTTCAAAGTCTGATTTGGGGAATATTCAGAAAGATTAATTGTCTAGTGTGATATTATGTAAATGATATATAGATATTTATTTCTAGAGATTTGACGGGTCATACATTTAGACTGGGACATTTTTTGCTCCTTACATGCGACTGGCAACCGGACCATTTTGCATTTAATTTCTGCCGATTTGCATTACAGACACACAGCCGTCTGTGTGAAGGGATCTGCCTTGAGAAATTTTCTTTTTTTAATCTCAATATAATATCTGATAAAGTGTTGTTTATAAGCGCACATGGCTCACCACGATGAGACGCACCGCTCGCTCATCATAAACACATGACAAGACGAGAAAGGTCACAGCAACCATAAGACTTTCATGTTTCATCTTTACCATAAGGCTTAAAAAAATGAACACTAAAGCTCATTTTAATGATTTATATTACAAGTCAAGTTTAAGTTGATTATACTTCTAATATAAAAACAATATAGACAGCATGTTTTATGTCTGTATGGTTTATGAGGACATCAAGGTGTCAATCATTCGCTCTCCCCCTCTCTATAGTGGTACATTTTTCTTTTCAATTTAATTTATTCTTCATCAATGAATTTACAGACCAATTTTCATGTGATATCTTGCACTGTATGGCTCTGTCTTTAGCCCTGTAGGCAGATTTTTGACTTATTGTGAATATAAAAACTACAAGGAATCATGAATAAAAACTTCAGATTACCAAAATAACTGATAATGACGCACTATTTGTTTTAAAATAGACCACTTTGTTTTTATCTTCAAATCCTAAAATCCTTAATCCTATCAGAATTCAATGTAAAACAAAAAACATCATCTGAATTATGTTGCATCATTGTGTTTAAGATGCAGTTGTTGTCTGTTGTTGTTTTAAGGCCAATTTTGTTAACAAGCAAATAAACGTCTTGTTCTTGTACTCTTTCAGTCTTTCTTGCCTGTTGCTTAACCTCCTAAAATCTGATGTGTCCACATACATGGACATCATTTTTTTGCTGTTTTCACCATAATACTTAATTCTGTGTAACTGGATCCTGTTGTTCAAACATGGACAAATACACTGCTTCATGTTCAAAAAAATAAATATATTTATTGGTTCTTCCTAACCTCAAATAGCTAGAAGAAATCTAAAAAGCAAGCCAAAGTAAAAAAAATCAACATCTGCAATAAAAAATCATGATCGGTGCATCACTAGTTTTTTCCACACATGCTCATTCTATTTGTATTCCCGCGGTACATTTTACAATGAATAAGAATTGTATAGTTTTTTTTAAAAGTTATTTAAATAAAGATATTTTCATGATACACTGAATTTTTTTTTTGTTGCTGTAATTATGCAGCTGGTTGCAGTAACTTACAATAGAAGATAAAGACTGAAAATGTTTCATGTTCATTTAACTTTGAACAAACTGTTGCCACTAAATAACATAAATGTAAAATCTACAGTAAGTTACTGGCAGCTAGTTGCCAGTAATACTGTAATTTCTACAGAAATGTTTTACAGTGATTGCATTAAATGTAATTGAAATGCACAAATACTGTAAAACAAAGATTTATTTTTAAAATGTTTTCTGTAATCCAATACAGTATGACTTACTGTCACAGTTATGAAAATCTAATGTAAGAGAAAAACGAGAATTACAAAATAAATTAAAAATGTTTAAATGTTTAACAGTACAATGTTTTTTCAGATTTGGTTAGGGCAGGTATATACGGTTTCATCAGACGCACGTGTGTTGTCGCGGTTTAGCATCTGGTCAGAATGTTACTTCCGGTTTCTGTTTGTTTAATAGTCTTACTAGTTGCTAAATTGAAATCTTGAACAAATACCTTGTCGAAAAATGTTTTGGTGTCTTATGTAATCTACATGTTGTTTATTTTGCAGGTTATATAAATAAACTACTTTAAAAGGACGTTGTTGTTATTTATTCTTAGCGGAGTTTACCGGAAGTTACGTGTTGACATCGAAAGCCGCTGGGTTTATGTTGTTAGTTCTGAAACCGTCTATAAGCAGCCAGTGGGCGGGCATTATTAAAATGAACACGTCTACATAATCAGGTCATGGTAATAACTGTAAAACTACACTCAAGCGTTTACTGTAGACCTTTAAAAATGACTTTTGTTGATGGAAAATCTTCTTTTAATTGGACTGTGAGCTTTGTAACACTTGTGTGCTCCACCGGCTACATTATACTGTAACTAAAGTTAAAAAGTGAAAATCCACGAGAGGGGCTCTTTAAGAAGTGTTTTGTTTTAGTTGATGTATTCAGATGTTTATAGAGACTTAAGAGTGTTTGTAGTCGGGGCAAATAAAAACTTCTCCAAACTGATCTGAGATCTGTGCTGTTTGTGGTGTTGTGATCACAGAACGTGTGTGTGCTCTTTTCTCCGGCTCTTCTCGGGAATGTTGAGGCATTTAAACTTCTGTGCACATCATCCATCGCTAAGCAATTGGCAATAACAGGAAGCAACGACATTCCAAGGATCTTTGTTTAAAGAGACGCTGAGAGTTGATCTGTGTGTGCGCGTGTGTGTGAATAATTTAGACTTGTACAGATCTGCAGGTCTAATAACACTTCTTATGTTACTGTCCACGTGTATGTGTATATTTCTCACAGGGTTAGCACGGGTCATCGAAATCCTTGAAAGTTTGTGAATCTGGGGGGGGGGGATTCAAGGCCCTGGGAAGTTTTTGAAAATATACATGCTTAGATACAGTTCATTGAAAGTGCTTGACTCTATTTTATGCAAGAATTTTGTTGGGGAAAAAACACATTATTCCCTGTGCAGTGTAGGATAATATCATTAAATTCTAGACTTTTTAAGCACACGTGCTAAACTGTTCACTTTAAATGCTTATATCTTCTGTATGTGAATGTTGATTCATACGAAAATGCTTTTTTGCATATAGTTGTGTTTGACACATGAAAACGTCTCGGGTTACGTATGTAACTGTTGTTCTCTGAGAAGGGAACGAGACGCTGCGTCTCCCTTGCAATACTTCCTGCGTCCCTGTAATGCCGTCTTTGGCAATATTTCAGATAGCGATATACTTCCTGTCTCCCACGTCACCCTGTCTTTTTCGTTAAGCCTCACCTTCGGTTGAATTTGATATACACATTAAGACGCACTTAGCCCTGGAGGCGTCCCCAAAGTGTCACCGCAGTGACGCAGCACGAGTTCCCTCGAAAGGGAACTGAAACAATGTATCTTAAAAGGTAACGCGATGTAACCTTGCTCTCACTTGAAATGTGTCCCCACATTTAGTCCTTGAATAGAATTGAGTGTGTTTCTTCGACAGTCCGTTGATGAATTGTGCTCTTTGATCTTTAAATATTTTAATTTTCTTTATCAATTACCGATCCCTTATAATTCTTTATTTTACACTGTGAATTGGTTCAAATGAATCATCATAATTGAATCAAAGTATTAAGTTCACTTCATCTGTTCTTTTTTGAATGTAGTATGGATATTTTTTTTTAGTTTGTGTGTTTGTTTGTAAGTCGTTCATGACCCGTGTAAATGAATCTTTGCATCGTTCTACGACAAAAATAGAAACTGAGATGAAGTCAGTCATTAAAAATCTTTTACTTCATTCATGTATTTATTTTTTGTATTTTGGTTGTGAGTCTGCTGATGTCATCACTGAGGTTTGGCTGCCGTCTCATTTCAGCTGTAGAAAACCTTGCACGCTTCTCCGACTTTCTTTCTATTTCTGTTTTTCTTCTCCTAAAATGTTGAAGTCTTTTTTGCAGTCCTGCACTTTTCACTGTTACATATATGGAGGTTAGGCATTAATATTTGTATACTGTGTGTGTTTTTTTTTATTTGATTCTCAACACAATGAGCTACTTCTGTTTTTATGTTAAAAGTAAACCGCAAAAACAATATCATGTTTCAGTATTATTTTTTAAGCATCATCATGTAAAGGTTGATATTTAGCTTCAGGTCCTACGCTGTACTTTATTTCCTGTACATTTGTTTGTTTCTGAATATTAACGTTTCTTTGTTTAATGATGGATTATAAATGAGTCTCATCTGGAGTAGTAGGCAAGATTAAGATGAGACATCTTTGTCACACGAGTCTTTATATAATGATGGATTTCTCACACACTTTTTAACACAATGTTGTTGTCATGGTGATGGTTTTTCATTCTGCTCCACATCTCTTGGTTTTTGTGTTTCCCTGAGCAGAAATCATGACTTGTGTTGTGTTGTGTTGTGTTGTGTATTTACACATCAGTCAGAAGTTAAATGGTTTTTTGGTTGAGCACTCACATTGGACACTCAATGGTGATCAATGATATAATGAACAGTCTGAATTATTAACACGATACACACTTATTCATATGAATGAAGCTTTATTTTAATGAATTGTGTGCAGGTTAAAGTTTGTGTCTGTCTGCTATCAATTAAACAGTGTTTGTTACCTTAAACCTACAGAAGAAAGTGATACCTGCTGTCATCTATAACCATTATCTCTCTCTCTCTCGCTCTCTCTCTCTAGGCTGCAAATGGTTACGTTTTGTTGTTCGACATCGTTGGAAGTTTGGATGAGAAGTACCTGTATGAACCCGTTTATCCAAAGTGAGTGACCTTTAACCCTGTTGTCATTTTTAGCTTAAGTAGTGTCAGACGCCCCAGCATCATTTCCTCTTCCTCAGTCATGTCATTGTGTTTGTATTTAATTCTTCTCATTGTTTTCCTCGGAAACACTGATTGGTCAGTGCTAACAATATGAACACAATCTCATGCAGATATAAATCTGTGTGATGTCATCGTTGTTACTGCTTGTTACACACACACACACACACCGAGAGAAACACACATAGGTTCTGAGAATTGCTCTTCACTGCAAAAAATGACTTTCTTACTTTGTATTTTTGTCTTGTTTTCAGTACAAATATCAAATTTTTTGCTAAATCAAGATGTTTTTTCTTGATGAGCAAAACGATCTAAGAAAATAAGTCAGATTTTAGACTAAATTTATAAAATTTAAGTGAATTTGTGGATAAAACAAGCAAAAAATCTCCCAATGGGGTAAGCAAATTTTTCTTGAATTTTTCTTGAATTAAGTGTTAAAGAAAAAAGTTCAAGATTTTTTTGCTTGTTTAATCCACAAATTCACTTAAATGTAATATTTTTTGTCTTATAAAATCTAGACTTATTTTCTTATGTCATTTTGCTCATCAAGAAAATGCATCTTGACTTGAGAAACAAGAAGAAAGTCATTTTTTGCAGTGTTCATGTTCCAAGCTATATCATTTTTCAGGACTGAGTATGTGTCTTGTTGAGACCCGTTTAATCCACATTCTCTGTGTGTGTGTGTGTGTGTGTGTGTGTGTGTGTGTGTGTGTGTGTGTGTCTGTGTTAGGGGCAGCACTCGTGTTAAGGTGACCGCGGGCTATAAAGAAGAACAGTGCGCTCCAGCTTTGACCCTTGAGATGAAGAGACCGATTGACCTGGAGTCTCCGATCAGCTGGTAGTTACATCACTGACTAAACACAGCACATGAGATACTGAATCCTATAACTTTAGTTTTCATTGTTTCATTTCTGTGATATTAGACACAATATTTATCCTCTTAATAGACTGACAGGATCCTGATTATTCCACATTTGAAAGATATCTGCACATCGCTTATATGTGCCACACAGCTGAACTGATCTGAAACACTTTAAGTTTGATGAATAATGTTTGATGTGTGTTTGTGTTCAGTCTTCAGTCTCTGACCGATGATCTGTTAGTGGCTACAGCAGATGGCTATCTTCATATACTACATTGGGACAGTGTTTCTAACGGCCGTCGAACCGTCAACCTGTGTACTGTACCCTTCTCTCTGGACCTACAGTCATCCAGAGGTCAGACAGAAAGACTTTCAAGAGTTTTCATGTTATTTCAGTTTGTGCTGTTAGATTTCTGAGTTTGAACACAATTGAATGAATTAGTTTTTCTCGTGATCTAAAACCCCTTCATATCTAAAGCCTAAATTACAGTATACAGTAATTACAGTAAAGCAGGGCTAGTCAACTGGCGGCCTACCAGCCAAATAAGTCCCTCCATTCTTCTTTATCTGGCCTGCCCGTCATCTTTGTCTGTTTTAAAATTAGCATGGTTACTTTTATCTTTCCACTGTACATGACAAATGACGACAAATAAACCGAAAAGAGAGAGCGCTGGAATGAGCTTCTCTCAGAGATTTACGATTAAACTGGAATTTCATTATGTCTGCCACCAGGGGGCGAACTCTTGACAGTCGTGTCTGAATTTAGTGTACAATGGAAAGCCGGTTTAGCCAATATATCTTTAAAATATTAAAAATGAAAACATGAAGTGTAATTTTAGTCATTAGGAGAAGACTGACTATATGTTGTGAATACTTGAAATATAACAATTAATAAAGTTGAACAGATATAAACAAAAGTTTAAGAGTTAGTGCTATACAAAAATACTTGTGTTGATTATTTACACTTGCACTTTTTTGTGCGATGTTCATAGTTGAACTATTAACATTTGGCTCTTGCAATGTTAAACTGCAATTGTTTTTAAAATAAAAAAAATAAAATATGCGTTTTCGGTAAAGAAAAAAACTGGTGATCTTTTTTGAAAGTGCATTTTTTTAAATATATGACCTATAACAAAAAAGTTATAAGATGTTTAATAAAAATAATAATAATATATAAAATAGGTAAATGTAAAAAAAATAATATAGGGGTAAACGTTTGGCCCGCATCATATTTACAATTTAAAAATCTGTCTCTCAAAGAAGAAAAGTTGAAGACCCCTGCAGTAAAATATCAGCTGTGTTGTGTGTCAGGTTTGAACATGAGCAGATTTTGTGTGATCTCTCACTGAGGTTTCAGTTTAAACAAAACTGAGTTTGTAGTCTGATCTGAGATCTGTCAAAAACACTTTAACATAATTAACTGTGACTATGATGTGACCCGATGTGTGTGTGTGTGTGTTTGTGTTTTAGGAGGGCCGTGTTTGGATTTGAACGGCGTTCATATTCGTGATCTGGAATATTGTGTGACTCTGGATGGATTCGCTGTTGTCTTTAATGATGGGCGGATCGGATTCATCACACCTACAGCCAACAAACTCTCCACAGATGTAAGAGAAACATTAAAAAAGTGCACACTTAGTCATTCATCCTTATTGAGTAGAGATATTAAACACAATTACAATGCGACTGATGAATCACAGGTGTGTCGCTCTATTGTACTTTATAAATATGAATTCTTGTGTTTGTTTGTTTCTTTGCAGCAGTTGCAGGGCGTTTGGGCTGCAGACGTCTCTGATGGGACCTGCGTCGCTGTCAATAACAAATATAGACTCATGGCGTTTGGTTGTGCAAGGTGTGTGTGAGGAGGATTTGTGTTGTGTTTATATAGAGTACATTTTAATTAGACTTCCCGCTGGCATGGAAAACCAGGAATTCTGGAGGAATTTTAAGATTGTAAATGTGTTGCAGTGGTTCTGTGTTGGTGTACATGATTGACAGCTCGACCGGATCTATGCAGCTCTCTCATAAACTGGAGTTAAGCCCTAAACATTATCCAGGTAAGATGCACCTTTACACAAAACATATCATACCTCACAGATCTGACTGTATTAAACCGCATAAAGACCACAGAAAGTGACATCCGATCAACCAACAAATCAGGAAAAACACAAAGCTTTTCATCACTTATAGATAGAAACATAAGCTCATTGTGATTCACTGACGCCCCCTGCAGGATGATGCTGGTATTGTTATGTGCTCTTCTCACAGTTACACATCTAATAATAATAATAATAATAATAGCTTTTTTGGGGGGGTTGTCACCATAGTCAGAAAAATATCTGAAGATTACCTGTCAGGAGTTTATGATCAAACCTCAGCACAGCACATGATATGAGTAGGGTTGTGCATCGTTTCAAATTTATCCATTTCAAATTCAATTTCGCTTATTGGATCCGATTCCTAACAATTTTGGTTTTGATTCCAAACGGGTGAAATGTATTTCAAGCCTTTATAGATCAAAAATACTTATTTTGTGCCATTTCTTACAGCTGAACACAAAAAAGGAGGCTACATAAAAACTTTTAGTAGCTGCTAAACTTTTAACCGGATATTGCTAGGCTGCTCAAAATGATGGGGAATCAACAACAGAAAATGCAAGCAGCCCTTTCACTATAAATGTTGTGATCGATCTGTCAAACTTAAGGGGGTCGCACACCGAAATATCAATCAATAAAATAAAATATATCAAAATAAAAACAAGTTGTTAAAAGGAAAAGCCATATGAGTCCATCTGGTCCTCCGACTCACTGTCAATCTGTTCATTATTGGTAACCTCTGCCTCTTTTCTTTTCAGAGAACCTGTTGCTATCCACCGATCCATTTTGTACGGCACTGAACTTGAATGTCACGGCCGAGCGCCACTGGCCTATTTTAGTAATAACACAATAACTTGACAATCTAACTTAAAATTTATATCAATATTCTTATATACATATTCTTTATATACATATTCTTAAAAAAATATATTTTATTTTGCCTTGACACGGACCACCTGCAGTTCCCTCACGGACCACTAGTCCGAGGACCACAGTTTGTGTCTGTAAAAAACTGTAAATAACATCATATTTGTCCCAAATCGTTAGGGATTAACATTGGCTGTTAATGTATATTTTGTATTTTGATGTACACTTCCAGTGTACGATACCTCGAGTTGTCCTAGGCGCGACCCCCTTCATACTCCTACCATAATGTTGCTGGGGGCAGCAATCTGGCAACATAATAGTTTGTCACGATAATTACGCTAAGCTGTGTTTATTTCTGATTTTGAAAAATGCAACCACACTTTAGAGCGCCGTCCACTACGGTCCATCATTTGAACTGACTTTTAGTATTTGAGCGGTTTTAAATTTTTTCTATTTAATGCAAATCCCAATTTCAGTTGTGTAGACCAAGACTTATATTATTATTGAACATTTACTCAACTGCAATCTTTTTCTCACGCTCCTATTGTCAGATATCTGGAATAAAACGGGTCCAGTAAAGATGATCCGCTGGGCTCCAGACTGTAGTGTTGTTATGGTGACGTGGGACTGTGGTGGTTTGTCTCTCTGGAGTGTTTTTGGAGCTCATCTCATCTGTACACTTGGAGAGGATTTCGCGTGAGTCATTTGGCATTATTTGTCTTTACACTGGACATTGAAATGCTTGTAATGAGGCTTAGACATGTACACTATTATTAAGATGTGATGCTCTTCTGCTGCAGTTATCGTTCTGATGGTACAAAGAAAGATCCTCTGAAGATCTGCTCCATGGTGAGTCCAGCCCGCTTTCTTCGAAGAAGTGTCAACATGGACTCACACTTATTGTGTGTGTGTGTGAGCGAGATAGACAGCAGTTTCTCAAGTAATTGTTTATGTGTTGACAGTGCTGGGGTGTGGAGGGATACAACCTGTGGGTGATTGACAGCACGGATGTGTCCGGCGTTCCAGATGGAGAGGAACTCCAACAGGCCGGAATTCTGCAGTTTCAGTTTATTAAGAGTGCGCTGACGGTCAACCCCTGCACAGTAAGAGAAAGAGACAGAGAAAATACTTCAGATATCTCTTCATTACACACATCTATTGATCTCATCTCCATCTCTCTTTTAGAGTAATCAGGAACAGGTGCTTCTCCACGGAGAAGATCGTCTGTATTTAACCTGTGGAGATCCGACTCAAGTTCACAGCGGGTCTGATAAGAGCTCTCAGCGGGACAGCAGCAGTCCCCGGCACCGTCCTGCCGCCCCCGCCTGTCTCTCTCAGGGTCTCAGCACATTATTGGGCCATAAGCACTGGCAGGTGGTTCAGGTACATGACTCTTCTCAGACACGCATCTCTCTACAGACTGATGAAACACTGAACTGATGTCTGTAATGTTTGATCTGTCTCCAGATTCACAGCACATATCTAGAGACCAACTGGCCCATTAGGGTAAGAACCCTCTCATTGACACAACAGATGATTTTTATTTTCATATGTTAATCATAGTTAACAATATAGATTTGGTAAGATCAGTCGGGTTATGACATAAAATAGGTGAATTGACTCTCTGTGTGTGTTTTAGTTTGCAGCGATAGATTGGTCCGGTCAGTGTGTTACTGTAGCTGGTCGACGTGGATTTGCACATTATTCCTTGTTCACCAGGAAATGGAAACTGTTTGGTAATGTTACACAGGTAAACGTCTGCACATCACTTTGATTTTAAATGATATATAGTTAAAGTGGTCATGACAGCTCTGTCTGGTGTGTTTTCAGGAACAGAATATGACGGTCACAGGAGGTCTTGCGTGGTGGAACGACTTCATCGTTGTTGCCTGTTACAATTTCATAGACCGTCAGGAAGAGGTAAGATCCTTTAACAGTTTAATCCTCTGATTAAAAGTATTGTCTGATTTAATTTATTGTCTGATTGTTTGTTGTTTGCTTGTTTTAGTTGAGGTTATATTTGAAGTCATCAAACCTAGACAATGCATTTGCCAGTGTCACAAAACTTCACGCTGATACGCTGCTGCTCAACGTGTTTCGCAACATCGTCATTCTGTTCCGGGCTGATTGCTCCATCTGTCTGTACAGTGTTGAGAGGAGGCAGGACAGGTGACACCCGAACACACAAACTCACACACACACATACATACACACACACACACTAGCATTAAGATGCAATGTGGGTCAGTCTGTTAAAGAGGAGCTCTCTCTCTATCTCTATCTCTCTCAGCAGTCCAAACCCATCAGCCAGTGTTGAGCTGTTGCAGGAGGTCTCTATGTCTCGGTATATTCCTCACCCTGGTCTGGTTGTGTCGGTAACTCTCACATCAGTACGGACAGAGACTGGAATCTCACTCAAAGCCCCGCAGCAGGTACACACACACACACACACACACACACACACACACACACACACACACACACACACACACACACACACACACACACTGTATGATTTAATCACAGTTTCTGTACCGACTCTTCACAGATTTATCAAAGATTCTGTGCAGATTAAATCACAGATTATGTGCAGGTTCATCACAAATTCATTACAGATTATGTGCAGATTAAATTACATATTATGTGCAGATTCATTATACAGATTATGTGCCATTTCATTACAGATTATGTGTAGATTCAGTACAGATTCATTACAGGTCATGTGCAGTTCCAATCACAGATTTATCACAGATTCTATGCAGATTCGCCACAAATTCCTTGCAAGAATCTGGAAATTCCTTGCAGATTTTTTGCAGATTCATCACAATTCTGTGCAGCTTCATCATAAATGAACAGATTATGTGCAGATTAGATCACAGATAATGTGGATATTCAATACAGATTATGTGCAGATTCACTACAGATTTTGTGGCGATTCATTACAGATTATGTGCAGATTCATTACAGATTCATTGCAGATTATGTGCAGATTCATTACAGATTATGTGCAGATTCATTACTGATTCATTACAGATTATTTGCAGATCCAGTCACAGATATATTGCAGATTTTGTGCAGATTCGCCACAAATTCCTTGCAGATTTTTTGCAGATTCATCACAATTCTGTGCAGCTTCATCATAAATGAACAGATTATGTGCAGATGAAATCACATATAATGTGGTGATTCATTACAGATTATGTGCAGATTCATTGCAGATTATGTGGCGATTCATTACAGATTATGTGCAGATTCATTACAGATTCATTGCAGATTATGTGCAGATTCATTACAGATTATGTGCAGATTCATTACTGATTCATTACAGATTATTTGCAGATCCAGTCACAGATATATTGCAGATTTTGTGCAGATTCGCCACAAATTCCTTGCAGATTTTTTGCAGATTCATCACAATTCTGTGCAGCTTCATCATAAATTAACAGATTATGTGCAGATGAAATCACATATAATGTGGCGATTCATTACAGATTATGTGCAGATTCATTGCAGATTATGTGCAGATTCATTGCAGATTATGTGCCGATTCATTGCAGATTATGTGCAGATTCATTACAGATTATGTGCAGATTCATTACAGATTATGTGCAGATTCATTGCAGATTATGTGGCGATTCATTACAGATTATGTGCAGATTCATTGCAGATTATGTGCAGATTCATTACAGATTATGTGCAGATTCACTACAGATTATGTGGTGATTCATTACAGATTATGTACAGATACATTGCAGATTCATTGCAGATTATGTCAATTCAGTTCAATTCAATTTTATTTATATAGCGCTTTTCACAATTTGTTAATTGTTGCAAAGCAGCTTTACATGAGTAGATGTAGAGTAGAACACTGAGAATCAACACATAGTATAAGAAGTAGAATATAGCGGCTAAGGATAAACCGTGTAAGCGAGCGTATTAATAATGTAACGTATACAGTAAAGTGCTAAGTTAAGCCAAAGTTGGCTGACTCTCCCTGGGACTAAAAAACCCCCTAGGAGAAAACCCAATGGGAAAAAATCCTAGAAGGACAAAAAACCCTAGGGAGAGATTAATATTTATATATATAGAGACATGGTAGGGATAAGAAGCGGGTAAGCGGATTAAACTGGTTCAGCCGGTGGTCGTTGGTCGCGCATGGGCTGGGCATCACTTTGAAGGACAGCCAGTAGATCAGTGGTGCGATGACCTTCACAGCAACAGGAACTGGGTCTGTTTGTCTCATTGTCCTCGGGGTCGAGGACGAGACAGGGAGACAAAAACAGAATTCTATTAGCGTAGGGGCTGTTCGCATGTAATGCAAGTGTCATACATTATAGTGGTTTAATTCAGCTCGGTTCCAGACAGGCTAACTATTGCGGCAAGAGTAAATTACCCATATGAGGTATGTGAGTGCTTTGTTCTAGACAAAATAAGTACTGCGGGAAAAAAAGACATTTTCTGGACATTCTATGTGAATGCTTTGTTAAAGAAGAATGTCTTAAGTTTAGATTTAAATTGCTCGACTGCGTCTGATACTCGAACATTATTTGGTAAGTCATTCCAGAGCTTGGGGGCTAAGTAGGAAAAGGATCTACCACCTTTAGACACTTTTGATATTCTAGGGATAATTAAGTAACCAGAATTTTGTGATCGCAGTTTACGTGGTGGATTGTATTCTGATAGTAGTTCTTTTATATACGAGTAAGCACTCTTGCGGCGGCGTTTTGAACCAGATGTAGCTTGTTTACCTGATTTGCATTGCATCCCCCGAGTAACGAGTTACAATAGTCTATTCTAGAGGTCATAAAAGCATGGATAAGCTTTTCTGCATCTGATGCAGACAGCATATGGCGTATTTTTGAGATATTTCTGAGATGGAAGAATGCTGTGCGGCAGACGTTTGAGATATGACTATCGAAAGATAGATTGCTGTCAAACATTACGCCTAAATTCTTAACCGTGGAAGATGGCACCACCGTGCAGCCATCTATGGGCAACTTGTAATCTGACATATTATATTTGGTTCAATAATAAGTATCTCAGTCTTATTGGAGTTTAGCATAAGAAAGTTATGTGCCATCCAGTCCCTAATATCACTAATGCAGTCTGTTAGCTTAACAAACTGGTGGGTTTCGCTAGGATGTGACGAGATGTAAAGCTGGGTATCATCCGCATAGCAGTGAAAACTTATGTTATGTTTCCTGATAATGTCTCCTAGAGGTAACATATATAACGAGAATAGGATAGGGCCTAGAACTGATTCCTGAGGTACGCCGTATTTAACGGGGGAGTGATAGGACTCTTTCTGTGCAGATTCATTACAGATTATGTGCAGATTCATTACAGATTCACTACAGATTATGTGGCGATTCATTACAGATTATGTGCAGATTCATTGCAGATTATGTGCAGATTCATTGCAGATTATGTGCAGATTCACTACAGATTATGTGGTGATTCATTACAGATTATGTACAGATTCATTGCAGATTATGTGCAGATTCATTGCAGATTATGTGCAGATTCATTACAGATTATGTGCAGATTCACTACAGATTATGTGGTGATTCATTACAGATTATGTACAGATTCATTACTGATTCATTACTGATTATGTGCAGATTCATTACAGATTATGTGCAGATTCATTACTGATTCATTACTGATTATGTGCAGATTCATTACAGATTATGTGCAGATCCAGTTACAGATTTTTGCAGATTCGCCAGATTCCTACGAATTTTTTTTTTTTTTTTTTTTTGGCAGATTCATCACAATTTTGTGCAGCTTCATCATAAATTTGTCATTTACAGAATTTATCATAGACTCTTAATAGATTTTGTACAAATTCATCATAGATGTATCACAGATTACTGTGTAGTTTTTATACAGCTTGATTACAGATTATGTACAGATTCTTCACAGATTCTGTCTGTTTCAGGCCTGT
Source organism: Paramisgurnus dabryanus (assembly GCF_030506205.2). Taxonomy (NCBI): domain Eukaryota; kingdom Metazoa; phylum Chordata; class Actinopteri; order Cypriniformes; family Cobitidae; genus Paramisgurnus; species Paramisgurnus dabryanus. Next base: position 7,310,939 of record NC_133354.1, read on the forward strand.
TCATCTGAGAGCATCTTATTGAATCTGGCTGGTCAGCTAATAATGCTTCAGAGAGATCGATCCGGCCCACAGGTCCGAGACAAAGATGCTCCAGGCAATCAGACAAAGCTGGTGCGTTTTGTATGCACAATTTACTGTAAATTCTTCATCTGTCTAGTTTTACCGTAGCATGTCTGGGTCGATTCCTAACTTCTAAACCTTGTTCTTGTGGCAGCTTCCGTTCTGTGCACCCGTAGTTCTGGCTCAGTGCGTGGAGAACGTGTGGACCACCTGTCGCAGCAACCGAAAGAAACGTCACCTGACGGAGGCGCTCTGGCTGTCGTGCGGCGAGGCTGGGATGAAGGTGTGGCTTCCGCTCTTCCCCCGTGACCACCGCAAGCAGCATTCCTTCCTGTCGCGCAGGATCATGCTACCCTTCCACATCAACATCTACCCACTCACCGTTCTCTTCGAGGACGCTCTCATCCTGGGTGCCTCGAACGAAACCATCCTCTTCGACAGCGCCCACGGTTCCTCCACCGAACCCCTGGAGTCTCTGTTCCCCTTCTGCACGGTGGAGCGGACGTCTCAGATCTACCTCCATCACATCCTCCGTCAGCTGCTAGTGAGGAACCTGGGTGAGCATGCGCTGATGTTGGCTCAGTCCTGCGCGTCTCTGCCGTACTTCCCTCACGTACTGGAGCTCATGGTCCACGTGGTTCTGGAGGAAGAGGCCACGTCCAGAGATCCCATCCCCGACCCGCTGCTGCCCACTGTGGCCAAATTTGTGACGGAGTTCCCGCTCTTCCTGCAGACCATCGTCCACTGCGCCCGGAAGACGGAGTACGCGTTATGGAACTACCTGTTCGCTGCCGTGGGGAACCCTAAAGATCTGTTTGAGGAATGTCTGATGATCCAGGACCTGGACACAGCTGCCTCCTATCTGATCATCCTTCAGGTGAGGTCTGCTGGAGGACAGGTTCAGATCTGTAAGATCTGTGATTCAAACAGATGATTGTTGAAGATGTGGTCTGGCTAAAAAAATTCTCATGCTTAAACTAGAATAGTGATTTGTGAATGTAATTGTGATCAGGCTGGAGGTGATTTAATACATGCAACATCATTGACATTTATTCCTCAAAGTTTGCAGTTAGATATGGCGTACTGGCCCTTTAAATCATGTTGTTTTCTGTATCTGTGATGATAAATGTCCTTCAGAATATGGAGGTTCCAGCTGTGAGCCGTCAACACGCCACTCTGCTCTTCAACACGGCCCTCGAACAGGGAAAATGGGATCTCTGTCGTCACATGATCCGATTCCTCAAAGCCATTGGTTCAGGGGAGAGCGAGACTCCGCCCAGCACACCGACCACACAGGTAAGAGATGCTAGATACTGTCAGAAAACTTAAGAGAATTGATGATTAGGTTTCAGATGTTGATTTTCTCTCTGTGTTATTTTTGGTTGTACGCAGGAGCCGAGCTCCACGGGCGGTTTTGAGTTTTTTAGGAATCGCAGTATCAGTTTGTCTCAGTCTGCAGATAGCATCGCAGCCGGGAAGTTTAACCTGCAGAAGACCTTCAGCATGCCATCTGGACCATCCTGTAAAGGGTAACACACATGTGCTGTCCACACACACACAAACACACCTTCCACATTTAGAAATTAAACACTTACTTTAAAGATGCTTTCATGCACCTGATCGTCACACTGCTTTTTTTTTAAAAAAAATGTTAAAACAAAATATACACTGCAAAAAATGATTTTCAAGAAAAAAAATCTTAGTATTTTTGTCTTGTTTTCTGTAAAAATATCTAAAAATTCTTAAATGAAGATGCTTTTTCCTTGATGAACAAAACAACCCAAGAAAATAAATCTAGTTTTTAGACCAAAAATATCAAATTGAAGTGATGTTGTGCATAAAACAAGCAAAAAAATCTGCCAATGGGATAAGCAAAAAATCTAGAATTTTTCTTGAATTTAGTGTTTAAGAAAAATGTTCAATTTTTTGCTTGTTTTATGCACAAAATCACTTAAATTTGATATTTTCGGTCTAAAAACTAGATTTATTTTCTTGGGTTGTTTTGTTCATCAAGGAAAAAGCATCTTCATTTAAGAATTTTTTGATAGTATTTTTGTCTTGATTTCAGTAAAAATAAGAAAAACAATTCTCATTTTTTGCAGTGCATATATAAACACATTCAGTCCTCTTTAATGAGTGTGTGTTTGTGATTGGTGTGTGTGTGTGTGTGTGTTTGTTGTCCTCAGTGGAGACAAGTGGTGTAAAGACAGCGATTCAGCTGAGAATATGTACATCGATATGATGTTATGGAGACACGCACGTCATCTGTTGGAGCAGGTGCGCCTGCGAGATCTGGGCTCTTTCTCCGCCCAGCTGGGCTTCGAGCTGATCGGCTGGTTGTGTCGGGAGCGGACGCGGGTGGCACGGATCGATGATTTTGTCACGGCCCTGAAGTCCCTGCACAAAGACTTCCTGTGGCCATTTCCAGTCATTCCAGCATGTTCCATTAGTTCACCGCTGAAGAACGGGCGCTGCCGACCAGGTGCGTGTTTTTACCATAGACTGTAAAAAATATGGACGTAGTGTCTGTGACATCACCCATTGGGTTGGGAAGAGCTTTTTTGAAGCCAATAGTAAGTTGTGCCTGCTGTCGCCATGTTGGTTAAGAAGCAGGATGTGGGTGAAGCTGAGGTGGCTGAAACCACGCCCGCCAAGCTCAACAGTAGTGACAGCAGTGACAGTTCACCTGTCACTCAAGTGGCCAAGCCCTTAAGCATGCAGAACTTTAAGGCTTAATATAATTTAAACAAATGAGATACAAAACAATTCACCCCCTCACAGTTGTCATGAAGGGGAAAATGAGCTCTATAGACCAAAAACACTTTTTGTATCAGGCTATAACATATTAATTTCTGCTCTAAGGTTGGACATTTTAACGTGGCGGTCTATGGGGATTGACTCTCTTTTGGAGCCTCTAGTGGCCTGTAGGGCGTTGCAATCCAATTTTTTTTCACATTTTAATTGAAAAAACAAGATAATTGATGTAAATCCATTAGTGTGCCACATTCAGTTTCTGTCATTTCGTTTTGTTTTATAAATTCACCACGTCATAGGCAGCTGCATGGCTGCATCTCTCTTGCGCTCTCTTTCTCGATTTTTTGCCCAAATGATCGGGATTTCAGGGGTTGTTTTACATTTATTTTTTAAATAATAAGATTACAATTTTTACCTAAAAATAATCTGAGTTACAATTTTAACATACGATTTTAAAATAATAGGGATAAAATTTTTACCTAAATAATCAGGATTACTTTTTACCAAAATAATAGGGAGTAAGATTTTCCCAAAAATAATGAGGATTAAGTTTTTGGATAAGTTTTTTTTTTTTCAAATAATAAGGTTTTACAATTTTTTACCTAAAAAAATAATAGGGATTAAAATATTTTTAACCCAAATGATAGAGATTATGATTTTTACCTTTAAAATATATGGGATTACGACTTGTATTGTTTTATTTATTTGTCCTAAAAAATAATAGGGATTACAATTTTTACCGAAATAATAGGGATTATGATTTTTACCTTTAATAAATTAGGGATTATGTTTTTTACCCAAGTAATGGGGATTATGACTTCTTTAAAAAAATATAGGGATTTAGAATTTTTTTTACCTAAAAATAATAGGGATTACGATTTTTTTACCCAAACAATAGGGTTTTCGATTTTTAAAATAATTGGGATTATGATTTTTTTTTACCCAAATAATAGTGATTAAGATTTTTACCTTTAAAAAATTAGGGATTACGTGTTTTTTTATATTGATACGATTTTTTTTTCTTTAAAAATATGGATTACGATTTATAATAACAGAATTAAAAATTTTTTTAAAAAAATGTGATTGATTTTTTTACCGGGATTATGATTTTTACAACAAAAAATGGATTATGATTTTTACAAAAATAATTGGATGATTTTTTTTATAGGATTACGATTTTTTTTTCCTTTTTAAAAATAGGGATTACGATTTTTACAAAAAAAAATGGGTTTGACTTTTTTTTACCGGGATTATGATTTTTACAACAAAATAATTGATGGAGTTTTACAAAAATAATTGGGATTATGATTTTTTTTTACCCAAATAATAGTGATTACGATTTTTACCTTTAAAAAATTAGGGATTACGGGGGGGGGTTACCCAAATGATAGGAATTTTTATACCTTTAAAATAAATAGGGATTTAGACAATTTTTTTTTACCTAAAAATAATGATGATTACAATTTTTACCTTTAAAAAATTAGGGATTACGTGTGTTTTTTTATATGAATACGATTTTTTTTCCTTTAAAAATATGGATTACGATTTATAATAATAGAATAAAAAAATGGATTATGATTTTTACAAAAATAATTGGATTATGATTTTTTTATAGGATTACGATTTTTTTTTCCTTTTTAAAAATAGGGATTACGATTTTTACAAAAAAAAATGGGATTGACTTTTTTTACCGGGATTATGATTTTTACAACAAAATAATTGATGGAGTTTTACAAAAATAATTGGGATTATGATTTTTTTTTACCCAAATAATAGTGATTACGATTTTTACCTTTAAAAAATTAGGGATTACGGGGGGGTTACCCAAATGATAGGAATTTTTATACCTTTAAAATAAATAGGGATTTAGACAATTTTTTTTAACCTAAAAATAATGATGATTACAATTTTTACCTTTAAAAAATTAGGGATTACGTGTGTTTTTTTATATGAATACGATTTTTTTTCCTTTAAAAATATGGATTACGATTTATAATAATAGAATAAAAAAATGGATTATGATTTTTACAAAAATAATTGGATTATGATTTTTTTATAGGATTACGATTTTTTTTTTTCCTTTTTAAAAATAGGGATTACGATTTTTACAAAAAAAAATGGGATTGACTTTTTTTACCGGGATTATGATTTTTACAACAAAATAATTGATGGAGTTTTACAAAAATAATTGGGATTATGATTTTTTTTTTACCCAAATAATAGTGATTACGATTTTTACCTTTAAAAAATTAGGGATTACGGGGGGGTTACCCAAATGATAGGAATTTTTATACCTTTAAAATAAATAGGGATTTAGACAATTTTTTTTACCTAAAAATAATGATTACAATTTTTACCTTTAAAAAATTAGGGATTACGTGTGTTTTTATATGAATACGATTTTTTTTTCCTTTAAAAATATGGATTACGATTTATAATAATAGAATAAAAAAATGGATTATGATTTTTACAAAAATAATTGGATTATGATTTTTTTATAGGATTACGATTTTTTTTTCCTTTTTAAAAATAGGGATTACGATTTTTACAAAAAAAATATTGGGATTGACTTTTTTTACCGGGATTATGATTTTTACAACAAAATAATTGATGGAGTTTTACAAAAATAATTATGATTGATTTTTTTTTACCTAAATAATAGTGATTACGATTTTTACCTTTAAAAAATTAGGGATTACGGGTTTTTTTTTTTACCCAAATGATAGGAATTTTTATACCTTTAAAATAAATAGGGATTTAGCCGATTTTTTTTTACCTAAAAATAATAATCATTACGATTTTTACCTTTAAAAAATTAGGGATTACGTGTTTTTTGTATGAATACGATTTTTTTTCCCTTTAAAAATGTGGATTACGATTTATAATATTAGAATTAAAAAATGGATTATGATTTTTACAAAAATAATTGGATTATGATTTTTTTATAGGATTACGATTTTTTTTTCCTTTTTAAAAATAGGGATTACGATTTTTACAAAAAAAAATGGGATTGACTTTTTTTACCGGGATTATGATTTTTACAACAAAATAATTGATGGAGTTTTACAAAAATAATTGGGATTATGATTTTTTTTTACCCAAATAATAGTGATTACGATTTTTACCTTTAAAAAATTAGGGATTACGGGGGGGTTACCCAAATGATAGGAATTTTTATACCTTTAAAATAAATAGGGATTTAGACAATTTTTTTTAACCTAAAAATAATGATGATTACAATTTTTACCTTTAAAAAATTAGGGATTACGTGTGTTTTTTTATATGAATACGATTTTTTTTCCTTTAAAAATATGGATTACGATTTATAATAATAGAATAAAAAAATGGATTATGATTTTTACAAAAATAATTGGATTATGATTTTTTATAGGATTACGATTTTTTTTTTCCTTTTTAAAAATAGGGATTACAATTTTTACAAAAAAAATGGGATTGACTTTTTTTACCGGGATTATGATTTTTACAACAAAATAATTGGAGTTTTACAAAAATAATTGGGATTATGATTTTTTTTTACCCAAATAATAGTGATTACGATTTTTACCTCTAAAAAATTAGGGATTACGAGGGGGGTTACCCAAATGATAGGAATTTTTATACCTTTAAAATAAATAGGGATTTAGACAATTTTTTTTTTACCTAAAAATAATGATGATTACAATTTTTACCTTTAAAAAATTAGGGATTACGTGTGTTTTTTATATGAATACGATTTTTTTTCCTTTAAAAATATGGATTACGATTTATAATAATAGAATAAAAAAATGGATTATGATTTTTACAAAAATAATTGGATTATGATTTTTTTATAGGATTACGATTTTTTTTTTCCTTTTTAAAAATAGGGATTACGATTTTTACAAAAAAAAATGGGATTTACTTTTTTTACCGGGATTATGATTTTTACAACAAAATAATTGATGGAGTTTTACAAAAATAATTGGGATTATGATTTTTTTTTTACCCAAATAATAGTGATTACGATTTTTACCTTTAAAAAATTAGGGATTACGGGGGGGTTACCCAAATGATAGGAATTTTTATACCTTTAAAATAAATAGGGATTTAGACAATTTTTTTTACCTAAAAATAATGATTACAATTTTTACCTTTAAAAAATTAGGGATTACGTGTGTTTTTATATGAATACGATTTTTTTTTCCTTTAAAAATATGGATTACGATTTATAATAATAGAATAAAAAAATGGATTATGATTTTTACAAAAATAATTGGATTATGATTTTTTTATAGGATTACGATTTTTTTTTCCTTTTTAAAAATAGGGATTACGATTTTTACAAAAAAAATATTGGGATTGACTTTTTTTACCGGGATTATGATTTTTACAACAAAATAATTGATGGAGTTTTACAAAAATAATTATGATTGATTTTTTTTTACCTAAATAATAGTGATTACGATTTTTACCTTTAAAAAATTAGGGATTACGGGTTTTTTTTTTTACCCAAATGATAGGAATTTTTATACCTTTAAAATAAATAGGGATTTAGCCGATTTTTTTTTACCTAAAAATAATAATCATTACGATTTTTACCTTTAAAAAATTAGGGATTACGTGTTTTTTGTATGAATACGATTTTTTTTTCCCTTTAAAAATGTGGATTACGATTTATAATATTAGAATTAAAAAATATATTTTTATGATTTTTACAAAAAAAAATTAGGATTTATGTTTTTTACTGGTATTTTATTGTTATGATTTTTACAACAAAAAATGGATGGATTATGATTTTTACCAAATAATTGGGATTTTTATTTTTCTCCTATCATAGTGTTAAGCTCTCGATTGCTGAAGTCCCAGTCGGCAGACAGTTTGTTGAACAGTGACATGGACACCACGCCCCCTCAGGTCACCACAGCCAATCACAACTGGCTGGATGGTCTGGGGGCAGCGACAAAAGATCTTGACTCCGCCTCCTCACAGGGAGGACCACAGACACAGGACGCTTTTCTTTCTCCTCTCATTAACAAAGGTGCGTTTGTAAAATCTGTCTGTACCTGTCTGTCTGTGTCATTATTTGTGTCTCATGTCTGCTATTTGCGTATGTCTTCAGGAGAAGAGTGTAGCATCGGTTCGGCCACAGACCTTACTGAGACCAGTTCTGTGGTGGATGGTGATTGGACGATGGTAGATGAGAACTTCTCAACCCTTAGCCTCAGCCAATCAGAGCTGGAGCATATCTCCATGGAGCTGGCCAATAAAGGACCTCACAAGTCTCAGGTCCAGCTGAGGTACATCATGAAGGTTTTTGTAAACAGCATGTACGTGTGTGTTTGTAACGGCTCAGACACAATGATTGTGTGTGTGTGTTTCAGGTATCTCCTGCATGTGTTCATGGAGGCGGGGTGTTTAGAGTGGTGTGTGGTGATTGGTCTGATCTTGCGTGATGTCAGCGTCATTAAGCAGGTCATGGGGTTTTTGGACATTCCGGAGGTCTCTCCCGAAACGGTACAGAGCATCCGAGTGGGTCTGACAGCTGTCGACCAGTGGGCTTCATCTGATTGGTCAGTATCACTGGATCAGATCGTGTCTGATGTCTGAATTCAGCTGCAGTTATATAACAAGTTCTCTCTCTATCTCTAGTCTGGGATACAAGCCGTTTCTGAACCTCATTCGTCCTCAGCTGACAAAGTTGATGGAGGTTCCCGTGGAGCAGGTGCCGCCAGAAGCGTTCCAGGCTACCGGAGCATCCAAACTATCGGAGCCTCCTCTGCTGCCCCGAGCCGAGGATCCCCGCGGTCCCGCCGCATGCGCGCTTCCTCTGGAGGGATCTCCTGGAGTAAACAGCCGGCCGCTGGAGGACACATCTGAGGAGACTGAGGAAGAGGAGACGCTGGAGGAGGGCACATATGACTGCACCTTATCATGACCCTGAGAGAGACACAAATCTGTGAATTCACAGGTGAACTGATCTGAGACCAGCTGTATGTGGAGACACTCGATGGCTATCATGGACCAGATGAAAACCAGCCTGTGTCAGAAAACAGAAGTGTGTGTGTGTGTGTGTGTGTGTGTGTGTGTCAGTCTGAATTTGTGCTGCTCTATGACCATGTTACAATTGTGTGACTGCTTTGAGATCTGTGTGTGTGTGTGTGTGTGTGTGTGTGTGTGTGTGTGTGTGTGTGTGTGTGTGTGTGTGTTGTTTTGATCCGGTAGTCTCATGTTTTCTTGTTCTTTTTCTCACCTCTAATGAGAATTAGGTGCGGCCCGACACATACACAAATGCACATGCAGATGCACACAGACACACACATGCACACAGACACACACATGCACACAGACACACACACACACACACACACACATGTGCACACAGCTTGCACCAAATCCACACCCCTTGGCTTTCTGTTGTGTGTTTGTAGGTAAACATGACTGCAGAGATCAATGGAAATCATATAAGCTATTTATTAGCATAATATTGAATTTTATTCTTTTCTCTTCTCTTCGGTCGGTCGCTTACTCGGAATTATGGCTTCAGGTTTTAATGTAATTTGTGAAATGTCAGCCCTCATCTACCAGGTTTGATTCCTATAACCCGAGGTTTTATTAGACACAAAGCCCTTATATGATGAGATGTATTTTGTGAAATGTTTTTATGAAGAGATAAACAGAGCGAGATGTCAGTCAGACTTTAAAGTCATTCACGCTTCATATCAGAGGTCTTGATCATTTTATTCTTCCCATCATTGTCTATTAGTGTATTTTCAGACTGACACAGGTTTTTATGTTTGTCGTTTTAATCTGAATTAAGTTCATATTACAGAAATTCTGTCATGCTATTGATAGTAAAATACTTTCCTGTGGATTTTGGCATACAACATATTTATTAAATCAACCCATTAAAAGTTCAGAGCTTTTATTACATCCCTGTCACAGTTAATACATCATATAATCGGTTTCATATCCGTAATTAATATCCAAAAATAACTACCGTCACGGACACAGAAGGATGCTGAATAAACCTGAAGCTTTTTTATTATTTATCGGTTGGTATTTTTTCCAGTTGAGATTTATTAAAAGCATGTGGTTTGTGTGCCGTTTATCATCGCTGGATCTGATGTTGTTCTGATTTATTGATGAGAAGCTTCTGGATGTTGTTTCTTTAAAGAAGTTCAGTATTATAATGATTCTTCAGTGTTTCTGAGATCAGCAGATCTGTAATCAAATTCAGATGGACCAAATCATGTCAGAAAAACACTTTGTATTATTAGAGTTGAATTATTATTATTATTATGATGCATTCTAGGCTTTTGTCTCAGTATTTAGCAGCTTATGAACGGCTTTATTGAGATGCATCTTTTATCTGAATGTTTTATATTTCCCCCTAAAATAACTCGAGCAAACCAGTCAAGATCAACTAACATTGCTGGTTTGGTTTAATCTCCCAGTCTGACCAGTGGTAAAAACCATTAAAACAGAGCAGATCTTTCTTTCCTCGTTTCAGTATTTCTGTGTTTGAGGCGTAGAGATCAAATGTGTTTCTTCTGTTTATATGAGAAACACAAAGCACATGCAGGGAAGTTGTGATGGTGTCCTACACAAACCAAAGACCTGCGTTTGTGTGTGTGTGTGTGTGTGTGTGTGTGTGTGTGTGTGTGTGTGTGCGTTTGTGCGTGCGTTTGTGCGTGCGTTTGTGCGTGTGTGTGTGTGTGTGTGTGTGTGTGTGTGTGTGTGTGTGTGCGTGCGTGCGTGCGTGCGTGCGTGCGTGCGTGCGTGCGTGCGTGCGTGCGTGCGTGCGTGCGTGCGTGCGTGCGTGCGTGCGTGTGTGTGTGTGTGCGTGCGTTTGTGTGTGTGTGCGTGCGTGCGTGCGTGTGTGTGTTCGTTGATGTTCTATATACAGCATGGTACAAAATCCCCTATTATATTATTCTTGTCTGATATATTTTTGACAGTTCTGATGATAACAGTGACGCTCTTCTCAAGTTTGTTTTTTAAATCATTTAATTTTCTCCTAAAGTCAAGTGTAAGTTGAATTGGCCGTGTGAGAGAGATGTTGGCTTTTTCTTCATCTGTAAAGTTTAATATCTTCAGTAATCTGGAAAGATTTTGTGGCTCTGGAGTTTCTTCTCAAGGCCGTGTACAGAGAGTTTGCTGTACTATACTGTTTCTACTCATTTTCTATATTTTCCTGTACATAAAGAACAATAAATTATTTTTTAAACATCTTTTCTGCTGTGTATTTTGTTTGCCTAAAGTTTCTCCACTGCACTTTTAAAGAGCTTGTTCACCCAAAACATGAACATTCTGTCATCATCTTCTCTTGTTCCAAACATGAATAGATTTCTTTGTTCTGCTGAACACAATGATCTTTTGTGTAATTAAGCAAGAATCAGGAGCACCATTGTCTTCAACACTATGGTGCTCCAAAACTATTTGGGGACAAACATTGCTCAAAATATCTTCATGTTCAGAAGAACAAAGAAACTTGAGAGCAGTGTTGGGTTAGTTATGAAAGTATGTAATATACTACTCACTAGTTACTCCTTTCAAGTTACTTTACTCATAATTTCCCAGCCAAGAGTAATAAGTTACAGTTTTATTTACATTACTTTTCTGTTACACCCCTCAAAAAATGATTTTGCAGTCTGTGAATCCATGAAAGTTACAGATAAATAAAGAGTGTAACTGGCTCAAACTATTTTTTAAAGAGCTCAAAAAGTAATTTTAACAAAAAAAAGAATAATCAGGATTATGATATTTTTATCGGGATTGTGTTTTTATTGGGATTATACGGAAGAGGATTAGGGCCACTGGTGAAACAAATATTTGAATTCTGACTTTAATCTCAGAATTCTGACTTTAATCTCAGAAATTAAAGTCAGAATTCTGAGATTAAAGTCAGAATTCAAATATTTTTTTCACCAGTGGCCCTAATCCTCTTCCGTAGGATTATGATTTTTTTTGGGATTATGATTTTTTTATTGGGATTATGACTTTTACAACAAAAAATATAGATGGATCATAATTGTTACAAAAAATTATAATCAGGATTATGATTTTTTTATCAGGTTTGTGTTTAATTTGGATTATTTTTTATTATGAACAAAAAATATGAATTATAATTTTTTACAAAAAAAAGAATATTCAGGATTATGATTTTTACAAAGAAAACGGATTAAAATTGTTACAAAAAATAATAAGGATTATGATATTTTTTATCAGGATTGTGTTTTATTGGGATTATGATTTTTTTATTATGATTATGATTTTTACAGCAAAAAAATATGGATTATAATTTTTACAAAAAATAATAATCAGGATTATTATATTTTTTGATCGGGATTGTGTTTTTATTGGGATTATGATTTTTTTCTTGGGAATATGATTTTGACAACAAAAATATGGATTTTGATTTTGACAAAAAAAATAATAATCAAGATGATGATTTTTTTAATCGAGATTGTGTTTTTATTGGGATTGATGTTTTTGTTGGGATTATGATTTCTACAACAAAAAATATGTATTATAATTGTTACAAAAAATAATAATCAGGATTATATTTTTTGATTGGGATTGTGTTTTATTGGGATTATGATTTATACAACAAAAAATATGGATTATAATTTTTAATTTTTACAACAAAAAATATGGATTATGATATTTACAAAAAAACATGGATTATAATTGTTACAAAAAAATATATTCATGATTATGATATTTTTTGATCGGGATTGTGTTTTTATTGGGATTATGATTTTTACAACAAAAAATGTGGATTATGATTTTTACAGAAAAAACGTGGATTATAATTGTTACAAAAAATAATAATCAGGATTATGATATTTTTATCAGGATTGTGTTTTATTGGGATTGTGTTTTTATTGGGATTATGATTTTTACAACAAAAATATGGATTATAATTTTTTACAAAAAAACGTGGATTATAATTGTTACAAAAAAATTATAATCAGGATTATGATATTTTTTGATCGGGATTGTGTTTTTATTGGGATTATGTTTTTTTTGTTGGGATTATGATTTTTACAACAAAAAATATGGATTGAGTTTTACAAAAATTTTTTAAAGATTACGACTTTTTTATTTGGATTGTGTTTTTATTGGGATTTTTTGTTGGGATTATGATTTTTACAACAAAAAATATGGATTATGAGTTTAAAAAAAAAAAGATAAAGATTATGATATTTTTTATTTGGATTGTGTTTTTATTGGGATTATGATTTTTTTGGATTATGATTTTTTTGGATTATGATTTTTTTCAACAAAAAATGGATTATAATTTTTCAAAAAATTATAATAAGGATTATGATATTTTTTGATCGGGATTGTGTTTTATTGGGATTATGATTTTTTTATTATGATTTTTTACAACAAAAAAATTATTATAATTTTGACAAAAAAAAAAATAATCAGGATTATGATATTTTTTGATCGGGATTGTGTTTTTATTGGGATTATGATTTTTTTTCTTGGGATTATGATTTTGACAACAAAAATATGGATTTTGATTTTGACAAAAAAAATAATAATCAAGGTGATGATTTTTTTTATCGCGATTGTGTTTTTATTGGGATTGATGTTTTTGTTGGGATTATGATTTCTACAACAAAATATATGTATTATAATTGTTACAAAAAATAATAATCAGGATTATATTTTTTGATTGGGATTGTGTTTTATTGGGATTATGATTTATACAACAAAAAATATGGATTATAATTTTTACAAAAAATAATAATCAGGGGCCGTATTCACAAATAATTTTAAGGCTAAAAGTAGCTCCTAACTGGCAAATTTAGGAGCAACTCCTAAAAATACTGGGTGTGTCACTCCTAAATTTAGGACTCCTAATTTTTTTCACTAAGAGTAATTCACAAAGCATTTTAGCCCTAAAAGTAGCACCTAAGTCTGGGACAGCTTAAAAGAAGTCGAGAGGACTCCTAACTCACTAAGACCTATTCACAAAGGATCTTAAAATGTCTTAGGTGCTGATCCTCCTTAACATGGACAGTTTCACCAACTCAAAAGCATTGCACATACTTAAAAGCACACTTTAATGTAAGCATATTGTTTATAACATTTGTTTCATAATTCATTACATTCATGGCAAGCAGGAAGTTTTTTAGAATTACATGAAACAATAATGAAATTAAATATTTAATATTATAGGCATACCTGTTGCCATGCTAGTCTGTTTAAAGGCTGCAATCTCGACCCTCTACTGCGATTGTAATGCATACCACCGCATCGCAGTCGTCCGGGGTCCGCGACACAAGCTGGAATGCTGCATTGATCTGCAACAAATCCTCTCCCATCAGTAATGCGCGGGTTGATCCGAAATGAGCGGATGCCTGAGGTCACCCGCGGATTTTTTGCGGTCCGACTTGCGGGCGGGTTAGTTGAAAACGTTGGTCGGGTGCCGGTTGTTTTGTACATTGACCCGCGCATCATTGTCTCGCATGTCTCACGCTTAGTTTTGCTTGATATATCAGTGCCGAATTTCCCTTTTATTACGTTTCTTTTTTTCCAGCACCAACTGGAACAGCAGCAGTAACTGATCCTGCATCCAGTTGGGCTTTCTTTTCCGTTTTGGCGAGTTCATAATCCACCGTCATTTATTTATTACATTAGGATTCTTCAATATGGGCAACATTTCCTTGCTTTAAGTAGTCTATTTAGGCTAATAGGATGTCAATTAATCAAGCAAGTGTTAATGTAATGTCGTTTTTTATTATTAGGCAATTGGCGGTTTTCATTTGGGTATTAGGCTATACCTTGATTTAATTTAATTTCATTCACGACTTTTCTTTAATATATGCATTTTGATGGCATTACTATTATTATTTTGTGTAGGACACAGACATATTTCAATGTTGTAATTCCATGATTTGGTGCGTCTGTGTTATGTTACGCATGACAGCTGTCATCTAACAACCAATCACCGTGGTCATTGCGAGGCAGCTCGTGCATGAGAACTGACGTCATCCGTAGCAACGAAGACTCACTCTTAGTTTAGGAGTTATCATTTTTCCTTACTAAAAGTAGGTCTGAAAGGCGTTGTGAATAACTTTTAAGAGAAAACTCTTAGCTAAAATCTTTTAGTGCGATTTAGGAGTACTCTTAGTGGTGAGATAAAATGCTTTGTGAATACGGCCCCAGGATTATTATATTTTTTGATCGGGATTGTGTTTTTATTGGGATTATGATTTTTTTCTTGGGATTATGATTTTGACAACAAAAATATGGATTTTGACAAAAAAAATAATAATCAAGATGATGATTTTTTTATCGAGATTGTGTTTTTATTGGGATTGATGTTTTTGTTGGGATTATGATTTCTACAACAAAAAATATGTATTATAATTGTTACAAAAAATAATAATCAGGATTATATTTTTTGATCGGGATTGTGTTTTATTGGGATTATGATTTATACAACCAAAAATATGGATTATAATTTTTAATTTTTACAACAAAAATATGGATTATGATATTTACAAAAAAACATGGATTATAATTGTTACAAAAAAATATATTTATGATTATGATATTTTTTGATCGGGATTGTGTTTTTATTGGGATTATGATTTTTACAACAAAAAATGTGGATTATGATTTTTACAGAAAAAACGTGGATTATAATTGTTACAAAAAATAATAATCAGGATTATGATATTTTTATCAGGATTGTGTTTTATTGGGATTGTGTTTTTATTGGGATTATGATTTTTACAACAAAAATATGAAGTATAATTTTTTACAAAAAAACGTGGATTATAATTGTTACAAAAAAATTATAATCAGGATTATGATATTTTTTGATCGGGATTGTGTTTTTATTGGGATTATGTTTTTTTTTGTTGGGATTATGATTTTTACAACAAAAAATATGGATTGAGTTTTACAAAAAAATTATAAAGATTATGATTTTTTTATTTGGATTGTGTTTTTATTGGGATTTTTTGTTGGGATTATTTACATTTACATTTACATTTAGTCATTTAACAGACGCTTTTGTCCAAAGCGACTTACAAGTGAGGTAAACAATAGAAGCAATTATGGCAACATAAGAACAGCAATACATAAGTGCACTGGAAATAGTCTCATCAAGTCCAACACAATATACATAGCCAAGGGTATACAAAGTTATTAGTAGTTTTTTTTTTTTTTTTTAGATAAAGAGGAAGGTAGATAGAGAAAGAGATAAAGAGAAGGGTAACTAAATAAAGATAGTAAATCTATAATTAGGAAGTTAGGTAATGGTGGAAGAGATGGGTTTTTAGCCGAGTCTTAAAGACAGCTACAGTGTCAGCTGATCGTGTCACAACCGGCAGATCATTCCACAGTTGTGGGACAGTTCCTGAGAAGGAACGCGTTAGTGTTTTCTTCCCTTTTTGAGATGGTACCACAAGTCGTCGCTCGGTGGCAGAGCGCAGTGATCGAGAGGGTACATAAGGCTCTATAAGCAAGAGAAGGTAAGGGGGTGCTGACCCAGTGGTGGTTTTAAAGGCCAGGAGCAGAGCCTTAAATTTGATGCGGGCTGCTATAGGAAGCCAGTGTAACTTGACAAAGAGAGGAGTGACGTGCGCCCTCTTTGGCTCATTGAAGACCACTCTTGCCGCTGCGTTCTGAATCATCTTTGGTCGTGCAGGCTGGAAGTCCTGCCAGTAGCGCATTGCAGTAGTCCAGCCTGGACAGGACAAGAGCTTGGACCAGGACCTGCGTAGCATGCTCATCTAGGAAAGGTCTAATTTTCCTAATATTGTAGAGGATGAATCTACAAGAGCGAGCGGTGCTGGCAACATGCTCCTTGAAGCTAAGCCGATCATCAATGACCACTTAAAGGTTTTTGGCCGTCTTGGAAGGCGTGATGGTCGAGGAACCTAGCTGAATGGAAAAGTTGTGCTGAATCTTTGGTTCGGATGATATGACAAGCAGTTCTGTCTTCGCAAGGTTAAGCTGGAGATGGTGATCCTTCATCCAGAGTGAGATGTCCCTCAGGCATGCCGAGATGCGGGCAGAAACCGTAGGATCATCAGGGTGGAACGACAAGTGGAGTTGAGTGTCGTCTGCATAGCAGTGGTAGGAAAAGCCATGTTTCCGAATGACAGAGCCCAGGGATGTCATGTATATCGAAAAGAGCAGCGGTCCAAGCACAGAGCCTTGAGGGACCCCGGTATCTAGACGTTGGGGTTCGGAGACGTCACCTCTCCAGGATACCCGAAATGACCTATCTGAGAGGTACGACTTGAACCATAAAAGCGCTGTGTCAGTGACACCCATAGACATGAGAGTCGACAGGAGGATGCGGTGATTGACGGTGTCAAAAGCTGCAGATAGATCCAGTAAGATCAGCACAGATGATTTGGAGGCTGCCCTTGCCTGCCTTAGGGCCTCAATGACTGATAGCAGCGCAGTCTCAGTGGAGTGACCACTTTTGAATCCAGACTGATTGCTATCCAGGAGGTTATTTTGTGTGAAGAAAGTGGAGAGCTGGTTGAACACAATGCGTTCAAGAGTCTTGGAAATGAAGGGAAGAAGAGAAACGGGTCTGTAGTTCTCTAGCATAGCAGGATTGAGAGTGGGTTTCTTCAGCAACGGGGTTATCCGGGCCTCTTAAAATGCTACAGGGAAGGTGCCAGTGGAAAGGGATGAATTGATAATGTGAGTGAGAGCAGGGATAACAGACGGAGAGATGGCCTGGAGGAGATGGGTGGGTATGGGATCTAGCGGGCAGGTAGTCGGATGATTAGAAGCCAAGACCTTGGAAACATCTGCTTCAAATAGGAGAGAGAAGGAGGGAAGGGAGCATGTCTCAGGGATTTGAGAATGCGCAAGAAGCGGCGGCTCGGAGAACTGACTGCTAATAGTTTTCGTTTTTTTCACAAAGAAGGAAGCAAAATCATCAGCCGTTAGGTCGATGAAGGTGGAGGGGCAGGGGGACAAAGAAGGGTAGAGAAGGTCTTGAAGAGAGTGTGAGAGTCAGGTGAGTTGTTAATCTTTGAATGGTAGTATAGGGTCTTTGCAGAGGAGACATCCTTGGAGAAGGAGGCAAGAAGAGACTGATAGAGGCAGAGATCAGAAGGATCATTCGATCTGCGCCACTTCCTCTCTGTAGCCCTGAGTGTGGAGCGATGCTCACGGAGAACCTCAGTTAGCCAAGGAGCAGAAGGTGTGACCCGGGCCGGTCCAGATGTCAGAGGGCATAATGTGTCTAAGCAGGATGTAAGAGTGGAACAAAGTGTGTCAGTGGCATTGTCAGTATCTAACAGAGAGAGTTGGCTGGGAGCGGGCAGCGTGGAAACAATTGCAGAGGATAAGCGGGAGGGAGAGAGCGTGCGCAGGTTGCGCCTGAACGTGACCAATGGGGGATCGTATGTAGCGACAGGGGGAGTCAGGTCGAGGTCGAGAGTAATTAGGAAGTGATCAGATGTGTGAAGTGGGGTGACCTGGGTGTGGTAGGTGGAACAACAGCGTGTGTAGATAAGATCTAAAAGATTACCAGACCTGTGTGTTGGTGAAGTAGGGACTCGCTTGAGGTCAAACGATGCAGTCAGGGTGTTGAAGTCAGCTGCCTGTGGTTTCTCCAGGTGGATATTGAAGTCACCAAGTACTCCTAAAGGAGTACCATCCTCAGGGAATGAAGACAGAAGTACATCTAACTCCTCCAAGAAGTGTCCAAGTTGACCTGGGGGGCGATAGATAACTAAAAAATGCATTTTAGTAGGGTGGATGATAGTAACAATATGCGATTCGAAAGAGTTGCTGTCACATGAGGGGGTTTGCTGTTGGAATTTCCAGTCCTTTGGGATGAGCAGACCAGTTCCTCCACCCCTTCCTGTTGTGCGAGGACTGTGTGAGAAAGTGTAGTTGTTGGAGAGGGCAGCCGGAGTGGCAGTGTCCTCTGGTTTAATCCATGTCTCAGTAAGTGCTAAAACAGAAAGGCCAGAATGTGAGGCAATGGCAGTTATGAAATCTGTTTTGTTGACAGCAGATTGGCAGTTCCATAAGCCAATGGGAAGAGAGAATGAGGCAATAGTGGAAAGTGGGAGAGTGCGGAGGTTATTAATATTTCTCCCACGGCGACGTGATACAACAGATTTACGAGTTGTAATGACAGTAGAGATTTGAAAGCACATAGTAAAATTATAAGAATAGGAAATGTACAAGAGAGGAAAAAGAGTGCTATATAGATAAATAGAAAAAGTTAGTACAAAAAGTGCAATACTTAAGTGCCCAGTCGGTGTCCCTGCTCGGTGGAGTCGCGCAGGTAGAGTCGATGGTCTTTACACTCTTCGGTCTTCACACGAGGAGGGCTGCACGCGACCGCTGCTGCGGTGGACTGACTGCTTTTATAAGTGCTTCAAATGTGGGCTGAAACTCAGCAGGCCACGCCCGAAAACAATCAACAACACGTTAATGGCCGAAACTACTACTGTATTTACTGTAATACACTAAAGCACGCGAGGACACGCGAGAACAAACGCGGATTGCAGCACGTGAGACAAAGGTCAACAAGAGAGCGTTTCTTAGCAACGACACTGCGCTAAAACTTCACAAGTCTAAAATCAAATACACTTACACGTTTCTGTGGACTCCTGTTGATAACTGCTTATGATTTTTACAACAAAAAATATGGATTATGAGTTTTACAAAAAAAAGATAAAGATTATGATATTTTTTATTTGGATTGTGTTTTTATTGGGATTATGATTTTTTTCTTGGGATTATGATTTTTTTGGATTATGATTTTTTTCAACAAAAAATGGATTATAATTTTTCAAAAAATTATAATAAGGATTATGATATTTTTTGATCGGGATTGTGTTTTAATGGGATTATGATTTTTTATTATGATTTTTTACAACAAAAAAATTATTATAATTTTGACAAAAAAATAATAATCAGGATTATGATATTTTTTGATCGGGATTGTGTTTTTATTGGGATTATGATTTTTTTCTTGGGATTATGATTTTGACAACAAAAATATGGATTTTGACAAAAAAAAATAATAATCAAGGTGATGATTTTTTTTATCTTATCGCGATTGTGTTTTTATTGGGATTGATGTTTTTGTTGGGATTATGATTTCTACAACAAAAAATATGTATTATAATTGTTACAAAAAATAATAATCAGGATTATATTTTTTGATCGGGATTGTGTTTTATTGGGATTATGATTTATACAACAAAAAATATGGATTATAATTTTTACAAAAAATAATAATCAGGATTATTATATTTTTTGATCGGGATTGTGTTTTTATTGGGATTATGATTTTTTTCTTGGGATTATGATTTTGACAACAAAAATATGGATTTTGATTTTGACAAAAAAAATAATAATCAAGATGATGATTTTTTTATCGAGATTGTGTTTTTATTGGGATTGATGTTTTTGTTGGGATTATGATTTCTACAACAAAAAATATGTATTATAATTGTTACAAAAAATAATAATCAGGATTATATTTTTTGATCGGGATTGTGTTTTATTGGGATTATGATTTATACAACAAAAAATATGGATTATAATTTTTAATTTTTACAACAAAAAATATGGATTATGATATTTACAAAAAAACATGGATTATAATTGTTACAAAAAAATATATTCATGATTATGATATTTTTTGATCGGGATTGTGTTTTTATTGGGATTATGATTTTTACAACAAAAAATGTGGATTATGATTTTTACAGAAAAAACGTGGATTATAATTGTTACAAAAAATAATAATCAGGATTATGATATTTTTATCAGGATTGTGTTTTATTGGGATTGTGTTTTTATTGGGATTATGATTTTTACAACAAAAATATGAATTATAATTTTTTACAAAAAAACGTGGATTATAATTGTTACAAAAAAATAATAATCAGGATTATGATATTTTTTGATCGGGATTGTGTTTTTATTGGGATTATGTTTTTTTTTTGTTGGGATTATGATTTTTACAACAAAAAATATGAATTGAGTTTAACAAAAAAATTATAAAGATTATGATTTTTTTATTTGGATTGTGTTTTTATTGGGATTTTTTGTTGGGATTATGATTTTTACAACAAAAAATATGGATTATGAGATTTACAAAAAAAAGATAAAGATTATGATATTTTTTATTTGGATTGTGTTTTTATTGGGATTATGATTTTTTTGGATTATGATTTTTTTGGATTATGATTTTTTTCAACAAAAAATGGATTATAATTTTTCAAAAAATTATAATAAGGATTATGATATTTTTTGATCGGGATTGTGTTTTTATTGGGATTATGATTTTTTTTCTTGGGATTATGATTTTGACAAAAATATGGATTTTGATTTTGACAAAAAAAAATAATAATCAAGGTGATGATTTTTTTATCGCAATTGTGTTTTTATTGGGATTGATGTTTTTGTTGGGATTATGATTTCTACAACAAAAAATATGTATTATAATTGTTACAAAAAATAATAATCAGGATTATATTTTTTGATCGGGATTGTGTTTTATTGGGATTATAATTTATACAACAAAAAATATGGATTATAATTTTTACAAAAAAATAATAATCAGGATTATTATATTTTTTGATCGGGATTGTGTTTTTATTGGGATTATGATTTTTTTCTTGGGATTATGATTTTGACAACAAAAATATGGATTTTGATTTTGACAAAAAAAATAATAATCAAGATGATGATTTTTTTATCGAGATTGTGTTTTTATTGGGATTGATGTTTTTGTTGGGATTATGATTTCTACAACAAAATATATGTATTATAATTGTTACAAAAAATAATAATCAGGATTATATTTTTTGATCGGGATTGTGTTTTATTGGGATTATGATTTATACAACAAAAAATATGGATTATAATTTTTAATTTTTACAACAAAAAATATGGATTATGATATTTACAAAAAAACATGGATTATAATTGTTACAAAAAAATATATTCATGATTATGATATTTTTTGATCGGGATTGTGTTTTTATTGGGATTATGATTTTTACAACAAAAAATGTGGATTATGATTTTTACAGAAAAAAGTGGATTATAATTGTTACAAAAAATAATAATCAGGATTATGATATTTTTATCAGGATTGTGTTTTATTGGGATTGTGTTTTATTGGGATTATGATTTTTACAACAAAAATATGGATTATAATTTTTTACAAAAAAACGTGGATTATAATTGTTACAAAAAAATTATAATCAGGATTATGATATTTTTTGATCGGGATTGTGTTTTTATTGGGATTATGTTTTTATAATAACTTATAACCATAATATAATTTTTTTTAGTAATTAGTTACACTACTAGTACAAAAAAATGTGGATTATGATTTTTACAACAAAAATATGGATTGAGTTTTACAAAAAAATTATAAAGATTATGATTTTTTTATTTGGATTGTGTTTTTATTGGGATTTTTTGTTGGGATTATGATTTTTACAACAAAAAATGTGGATTATGAGTTTTACAAAAAAATATAAAGATTATGATATTTTTTATTTGGATTGTGTTTTTATTGGGATTATGATTTTTTTTTCAACAAAAAATATGGATTATAATTTTTCAAAAAATTATAATAAGGATTATTATATTATTTGATCGGGATTGTGTTTTATTGGGATTATGATTTTTTTTATTATGATTTTTTACAACAAAAAATTATTATAATTTTGACAAAAAATAATAATCAGGATTATGATATGTTTGATCAGGATTGTGTTTTTATTTGGATTATGATTTTATAATAACTTATAACCATAATATAATTTTTTTTAGTAATTAGTTACACTACTAGTTACAGGGAAAGTAATGTTATTACAGTAACTAGTTACTGCCCAACACCGTTTGAGATCAAGTAAATAAGGAGACATGAACAAAAAACAAAAGGTGTGTCCGACTTCATGCTGCACCACAAGAACTAACAGGTGGATGACGTCAAAGTAACACAAAAGTGATTTGAAATGAGACTTAACATGTATGAATTTTGGAATCACTCCTGCTGTCAAGCACACCTAAAGTACACTGACAGATATTTTAAAATAAAAGTGTCTATAAAACCAGCGAGACATTTCAACGATAAGAACAAAACCCATTGTTATTGAAAACTGATTTATTGTCTTGGAAAAACAATTCAGTGCAGCAGAATCAGAGCGAGACATTAAAAAAAACCTATTAAACACAAACATTAAAGACGCTGTTAAACATTGAGTCATCTTTTCATCACAATAACAGTTTGTGCAACATTTACTGTCACCTGATAAAACATTTCTGAAGAATTAGAATTCATAAAGTTGATCAAATAATTAGGATATAAAAGAAGTTTTAATCCAGAAAATCATACTTTGTCTTTCTGAATCAGACTGACAGGTGTTATGGTTGTGCCTGAGAGATGTTTATTAGATTATTATTTTATTACTGCAGATAATTATTTTTTGGATCAAGTCATACATGCATTAGTATGTAGTAAGTTTTTATAAATCTCCTGGATACCAGTAAGACTTTAGTGATGCCATCCCATAATATCATGAGGTCAAACTCAAAAACATGCTGTCACTCAGTGCTGGTGATTGATGTGATTCATTAATAATCAGTCAAAGATCGGTCAGTTAAACTTAAACCCTTAACTAGCATTCATTTATTAACACACAGATGAAATATAAGACGGTAATAACACTGCAGCTCAATGTCAGACCTCTGCCACCGGCAATAAAACAGTCAAAGTTTCCATCAACACCTAAAATAAACATCATGCTCAAATCAAATTCAGCCATTCGATGATCAGCTAGCAAACGATAAGAAATCAATGTGAATCATTACAGTCTGTTGATGTAATACATTAGATCAGAATCTGATTCTACAGACACAAGTCTGATCTCAAGTCCATATAAAGATCCAGTTTTACACACGGTTTAACCAGCATCTGTTAAACAGTAATGAGCGTAGGATTGAAATGTAAAGCAAAGCACTGGATTAGTGCTCGAGATCGCTTCATTATTCAGAGAGAAGTGAAACTCACGGAATGAAATAAAGACCACGAGTTGAGTACAGAACTGATCTGAAACTCATTCATCATCATAAATATAAAGCACACATACATCAGTCTGTCAGACATCCATGAGAAAATAAAGAAATATAGAAATAAAGGCCTTTGTTTATTTGCATTGTGACATTTATATGACAATTAAAACTTTACTTAAAAACATTTGACATGTGACAGTAATGTATAATCCATATACTAATAAAGTCATTTTACTGTAACAGATAAAAAATATTAAATGAGTAAACAATGTCACAATGCAAAAAAAATCTAAGTTTCATTTATAAAAACAGGATTTCTGAAATGTAAAAAACCCTTAAAAAACAAATACAGTTGGTGAGTGTAAAATAACTTTTGTACCCCAATATTGTAGTTAATAATTTGTGTCAGTGAGGCTGGTGTGTCAGTATCGGTACATGTGATATGTGCTGACCCATGAAGATGGGAAAACCCAGTCGGGAAATTTCTTCATCAAAGATTCCAGAGGTTCCGACCATCGATCCAAACCAGAGAAATAATGAGCGGAGAGAGCGAGAGAGATCATTCCCTCATCAGTGATCACTTCTGAGGGATCATTCGGCTGAAACACACAATGAATGAGCATTCAAACACTTTACAGGGATCATATAGACCAACACTATTCAGGGTTCACACACTTTGGTTAACTTCAAATTCAAGGATCTTTCAAGGATTTTTCCAGGTCCAATGCCCGCAATTTCAAGGAATTAATGTGGGAACACATTTCAAGGTTGTAAGATTTTTACATGTTTTTTTTTACTTTTACAGTTTTCATAACTCAAACACTACCGAGCCCCTAAGGTCACATTGGATTTATAAAAATCTTTATTTAATTTTTTCTCCATGTTCCCTTAGGGGCTTCGTAAAACACAACTAAACAAAATAGCATTATTAACTGGTATGGCCCTAAACGCTGACAAAATATACATTCAAAAGAGATAAGCATTCAAATGAAATGCTCTCTAGACGCTGAAGTGTCATGTAAAACCTTGGATATAATCACAGGCGCCTGTATATTTTAAATATAGGCTAAATACAAGTTCATTTTATAAAGTATATTTTTGAAGTTGAAACTATATTTCATTTGAACCTTTTTAAAACTCTTATGTTTACAGGTTCGTAAAAAAGTTTTTTCTTTCAATGCAACGTAAATTTCCTTGGATTGAAATATTTGGAGTGCTAAATATATTTTTTAATGCTTTAAAATGTATTTACAATATGTTTAATAGATACAAAAATGACCAAAAAATATATCGGTGAAAAAGATATTTTTGTAAACATATTTCAGCAAATAAATTTTTTGGCCATTTTTTGTATATTTTAAAATATATTTAAAAATATTTTTTGCAGTATGAGTAGACACAAACATAAATTACATTTTTTATTCTGTAATAACAGTTTCATATCTCTATTAGACTTTATTTTAATACAACTGTGGCACTCAAAAGTTGTCAAATAAAACGCTATTGGTTACTTAAAGAAAAGGGGAGATTTTTCTTGATAGTTCTGTTCTGATTTCAGTTTTAGTTAAAATGACATCATCACATCAACTTATCCTCAACGTTCCAGGGCACTTCAGTGGGTCTTTAACATAAAAATGATCCCCCTCTGGTCTTTATATCCCTGCCGCTGATTAATTATTTTGTAATGTATCCCCCTCAAGATTAATGCTCATCAAACGGCCAATCTATTTTATTTTATTTTATTTTCATAAACAAAAATATTTTAAAAACATCCCCCTCTGATTTGTTCATAAATCGCACCCTCAGAAATTAAACTCACCTGGATCTCAAACCAGAAGTTCCAGGCTGGCGCATCGAGACCGTGAGAGTAAAATATGAAATATTCTCCACTGAGATCAAACTGTGGCATCCCATCACTGAACGACCAGCTGGTCAAAGTCGCACCCGCATGAGGCCGCAGGTACAGAGACATGTGACACGGTCCTGATTACAAATCATATTCACTGTTATCAACAGATCAAACATTCACATCCACATTTATATATATATGATTATGGAATATTAGGAAACACTGCTCTGATATCAGTTATGCAAATTTAAATCCTGTCTCTTTACCAAAGACTAATATGCACATATTCAAAGCTTTACATGAACTCTGACGTCACAAAAAACATGACCTCATGATCTTACCTTTGGCCTCAAAGGTCAGTTTAACAGTACCCCAGGTCGTCTCCTGTTTGGATAACAGCTGGAATTCCAATGGAGATTTGGGAGAAACTTGAGGAGCAGGAAGATACCAATTTTTCCTAAAACAGAAACGTGCAAAAGTGACTTTTGCGAAACGTGTACTGATGAAAGATAATAATGAGATGAGATACTCACCTGACCAGGAACTTCACAGGGAGGAACCAGGGGAAACCACAGAAGGGAAGATCTTCCTGACACCTCGTACGGATGCTGTCATTGATTTGTGGTATATGCGGTGTTATGTGCTGCATGCCGGTGTAATCCAGACTGTTGATCCAAAGACCTGAATCCTGACGCTCCACAGATCCATTAAGAGCGTGAAATGTGCGTGTTGTGTGCTGCCACAAGAGAAATAAAGACATACCATCATTCCTTCTGCTCAATAACTGTGAACGACTGCTGATCATCCAATCAGAGTTCAGCGTCTGATCCGTTGTGTTTAATAAAATCTGTTTAATGATGAACATCACTGATCTGATCTGTGACTGATACCTGAACGAAGACTCGCTTCGGCCGTGGACCGGACTGATCTACAGAGTATGGAAAAAATAGACCACATGAGACCAGAAGAAGCATCAGGACAAACACTGATCCCAGACCAGCCAAGATCCGCCTGGTGCTTCTGGCCAAATAAACAAAATGCATCTGAAGAAAGAGAGAGAGAGAGAGAGAGAGAGAGACCATATGTTCCCATAAATCATATTAACAATACTAATAATAAAATACAGTAATGATAATAATGATAAGATTATAATAACTTGTAACTCACAAAATAAGAAGAGAGAATAACCGTTGCCAGGGTAACAAGGAACGCCACAACAACCTCAGGTGGGATTTCGGTTCCGCTGCGGCCCAGTATAGGTGTGAAGATCTCAAACACGACCCAGATCAAGAACATGATGTGTATGTACGGTACAGCGAGACCCATCAGATACAGAACTGAGTACTTTAGAGACGCTCCTGCAAACACACACACAAATCTTACACAATCATACACAACTAACAACTTAACTCTTTCCCCGCCATTGACGAGATATCTCGTCAATTAAGAGAAAACGCTTCCCCGCCAATGACGAGATTTTCCGTCTTTCCGCAATACCGCTATTCTTCCGCAACTTTTTAAAACCGGAAGTATTGCCCTATGGCAAGCAGCTGCATGTCCGTGTCTGTTTTAAAGATCGCTCCGAATGGGATCTCTATGAAAAGTCCGTCATAAAAATGGAATTATCTCTGCTTTTTGCTCAAAATGTGGTGTTTTTGCAAAAACCTACCCATATTCAAAAGCTGATTGCAAAAGAACCACTGAAGGTAGGATGAAACGGTTTTTTTGTTTGAAAGCAGAGGGTCTGTTCTTTCATTTGGTATATTGTATGTTTATATATTTAAAGAAGAACATTTTCTGGAAGGCATTAAACTTTGGTGAAAATCATGAAAAACGCTGGCGCTGGCTGGCAACTTTTTTTTAAAATGCTGGCGGTGAAAGAGTTAAAAACACAAACACAAAGTTATCAAAGTCAAACCAAAAGACTTAATAATACAGACATAATAAATCACACAAGACTGATCAATAACACTGAAATGATTCAGTCTGATGAAATAAATGTTTGCCGATACACTTTAAAGTGATGCAGAAGTGATTCAGTGAGTTGTAATGAAGCTAAATTGATTCAATAATTTTTAATAATGCTGAAGTGATTCAGTGAGTTGTAATGAAACTGAAGTGATTCAATAATTTTTAATAATCCTGAAGTGATTCAGTGATTTGTAGTAATACTGAAGTGATTCAGTGAGTTGTAATGAAACTGAAGTGATTCAATAATTTTTAATAATGCTGAAGTGATTCAGTGATTTGTAGTAATACTGAAGTGATTCAGTGAGTTGTAATGAAACTGAAGTGATTCAATAATTTTTAATAATGCTGAAGTGATTCAGTGATCTGTAGTAATGCTGAAGTGATTTCAATGAGGTAAAGTGGAGCTGAAGTGATTCAGTGAGTTTAATTGTAGCTGAATTGATTCAGTGAGTTGAATAGATCTGTGTGAACAGGTCACATCTCACCTCTCTGACTGAAGTGATTCTGAAGCAGAATTTTGCCGCTCAAAGGGAAAATCACCATCATCATGGGCACATACGCTGAACACAGAGAGCGTTGAGTGAGGAAGACCAGCACACAACACCACAACATCAGACTGACGTCAAAAAAGAGATCAGCCAACTCCAAACGCTGAACACCCTGAGACACAGAAACACACATCAGACCCAGAATCACTTTACACACCAAACACTTTGTGCTTTCACTTCAAACAACGATATCAGATACAAAAATCAAAGTGTGACATGTTTGTCAACATACTTATGCAACGCACACTCAAATGTGACCTCTGCATTTAACACACACACACACAAAGACACACACACACACACACACACACACACACACACACACACACACAAAGACACACACACACACACACACACACACACACACACACACACAAAGACACACACACACACACACACAACACCCATAAAACACACACACCACCCATAACACACACACACAAAGACACACACACACACACACACACACACACAAAGACACACACACACACACACACACACACACACAACACCCATAAAACACACACACCACCCATAACACACACACACACACACACACACACAAAGACACACACACACACACACACACACACCACCCATAACACACACACACACACCACCCATAATACACACACACACACACACACACACACACACACACAACACACACACATGGAGCAGTGGGCAGCTAAACCTGCAGCACCCATCTGGGATTAAGGTGACTTTGCTTAAGGTCACCTGATGGCCATGAGACTCAAACCATTAAGCTACGACTGACCCGAGACAACACCACTGACCTTTTGTGCTGCTAACCCAATGCTCTACCACTGAGCTATACAATATCATATATACAATAACTACAAAGTTTATGTACATAGTTTTCTATTTAAAGTAGATAGATTTACCTTGAAAAACCATATACAGAAAAGGATTAAATGAAAACCATGGTATTTTTCTACAAAGGGCCGTCAAGTTTTCATAATTTTGCATTGACGCAGAGCATCTTCATACAAGCAGATATAAAATATACAATACTGACTGTCAAATAGATTGTAGATTATATAAAGTTAATTATATTTACTGATTATACAGATGATAAAGATACTGATGTGTTCTGTGTTAAAGAGACTCTTCTCATCTACACAACAGGATATAGTTGATCAAATAAAGCTGGATGAGTTCTGTGTGTTTACATATAAATACTAAACAAATATCATCTTATCTTACTGACAGTGAAGGATCAAGTGTACGTGATGTGTTTACCTACAGTCACTGATGATCTTGTATAGTGCTAATCTTAAATCATTATTTTAAAAAGACAAATTCATTTTAAAAATACAAACATTCTTTAGTCTTTAAATAGCTGAATAATAATAATAACAATAACAATAATAATAATAATAAAAGTATTAAAAATAATAATAAATTAATAATAGTAATAATAATTAAATAATAATATAAAGTTAATAATAATGATAACAATAAGTTAATAACACATTAATAATAATAATAATAATAATAATAATAATAATACAAATATTAATAATAATAATAATAATAATAATATAATTAATAATAATAAATATAATAAAAATAATATGTAATAATAATAATAATAATAATAATAATATAATTAATAATAATAATTATTATTATTATTTGAGCGTCAAATAATTTGAATGAAATGAGTGTTTATTATGAATATGCTTAACATGCAGCTGATCTCTGAAGATGTTTGTACAGAAGTACAGTAAAGCAATGAAACATGACACTGAGCTTCAGGGTCTTTACATCGCTCCCTGTAACTCCTAAATGATTCAAGAGTCATCAGCTCAAGGACATAAACACATGAACACAGGTGAGGACTCCTGACAACATTCACTAAACCTAACCGAGTGTGACCAAACCAACTCAGCACTTCCTGTGTGATGTCACCAAGCAAATCAAGTGCAGAATGGGGATTTTGCATAACAAACTTCCGTATTCAGCAAAACAAGTCACATCACTTCTGGTTCAGGTCTTTTGCATGTGCTTCATTAAATATAGAGATGTTTTACTCAAGATGCATTCACAGAAGCAACACACATATTGATATTTTAAAGTCTAACAATTTTTTACTTCTTACTGATAGAAGCAGAATAAATGCAATAAATAAAAACATCTAGCTGGGTTAGCTTAATATCACAAAAGTTTAGAGATATTGCCATCAGTTCATGCTGGTGTTAATGTAGAAACTATGAGACCTTTAAACAGAAACCATGAACTGAAACTCATGAATAAACCCTATAGACATCTTAACATGAAAACATCTCAACACAAGATAATATTAATATCAGACTCACCCCATAATAAAGATTCTTGGCCAGCGTGTGAATCAGGATGATCTTGCCCACAGCAGCGGATCCGTACAGAAAGACAGTGGCGTAGAAATGAGTATACCAGAACATAGACCGACCCATAAGAGTGACCAACAGAGCCACGATCAGAACTGTTAACAGTGTGACAAACCAGCTCAAGACCACCAGACACGATCCATAGAGCAGCTCACGAACGTACCGCCCACCTGAACATACAGCCATCATTTATACATGAGATTATATACAGGTGAGATTATATACAGGTGAGATTATATACAGGTGAGATTATATACAGGTGAGATTATATACAGGTGAGATTATATACAGGTGAGATTATATACAGATGAGATTATATACAGTTGAGATTATATACAGTTGAGATTATATACAGGTGAGATTATATACAGATGAGATTATATACAGATGAGATTATATACAAATGAGATTATATACAGTTGAGATTATATACAGTTGAGATTATATACAGTTGAGATTATATACAGTTGAGATTATATACAGATGAGATTATATACAAATGAGATTATATACAGGTGAGATTATATACAGTTGAGATTATATACAGTTGAGATTATATACAGTTGAGATTATATACAGATGAGATTATATACAGAACAGTATTCACTAGACCAGTGGTTCTCAACTCCGTATATCTCTCTTATCTGCCAGCCACAGTTCAGTTCATGGAGATCTTTGCTAATGAGCTGAAGATATGAATCAGGTGTGTTAAAGTGACACCATGTAATTTTTCAACCTTCATAATACATTTTCAAGACCCTTGTGATAGTACATCGACTTTAAATAGGTTGAATGACATGTCTACCATAGCCTGACGGGGTCTGTATCACTTTTACTCGTATTTTAAAACTTAGGGTTTGTGGTAGTAACCAGAGCACAAAAAAAAACTACAAAATTCGACTGCTTTACGGCATACGTCACTTCCTCCACACAATTTGTTTTTAACGTGAATTTTGCTGGAGGCTACTTAAGGAGTGTAGAGAGCGATTTCTAATATGTGACTCTGTGGCACAGTCTTTAGTGTCACGGACCTATGACACGGGCGACCCGGGTTCGATTCCCCTTTAAGGCGATTTTTTATATAAACTGTTGATTCATACATAAATGCGATGTTCTTTATAAATTACGGCGATTATATTGCATATAGTTCCCTGTATTCAGATGCTGTGTTCACGTATTTACCTTTCTTTTTACTGTGTCTATGATATTTACATTACAATCCAGGATGCTATAGCACTCAAACTTGCTCACAGTGTAAAACCAAACCCTATTCATTCACCAATCAGATCCGAGCGTTTCTCTCTTCTCTCTTCCTCATTTGCTGCGTTCCGCTGTCACTCGCGTGACGTATTACAAAGCGGCAGACCTAAACGCATCGGTTTACTTGGATTTGGAGCGATTTTCACACAAAAAAGAGGAATAACGAGCGCCATTGCGGAAAATCCTGGTGGCGAGGGAGAGAGAGAGGATGCAACAATATTTGTTTGGAAAAAGGCAAGGAAATACGTCTGGTCGTTTCTGAATTGGAAGGCTGCAGCCTCCGGAGGTCAAATATGCAGGCTGCACACGTCATCAAGCCTGGGTTATTAAGGTAAACTGAGCATTACATTCGCAAGTCATAAGCATACTGCAACAATTTACGATTAACTAAGTATAATAGTCAACTTTGTAATTGTTAATATTGTGAAATAAGACAGTCTTGATGACGTATTAGAAATACGACATCCGGAGGCTGCAACCTTCAGATTGAGAAATGGCTTCTGCCACGACGAGTTCCTCATCAGAAAGTTGTAACATGACTGCGTTTCTCCCTGTTGTCTCAAAATGTTGATCGTTTAGCATTTTAAATGTTTAGTTTTTAGTTTAGTTTTAAGGTTGGCCAGTTCCTTTCCTTTGCGACAGTGCTGCGGCGCTTGTGGGCTCTAGGGGCGCTAGAAGTGAAAAATACGTGTCTAGCACCCCCTAGTGGCCAAAAGTTCCATGGTGTCCCTTTAAATAAAGGAGACATACAAAATGTGCAGAGCAGTGGGCCTCCAGGAATCACGTTGAGAACCACTGCATTAGACAATTGCTACGTTTACATGCAACCAAATAATCCGTCTGTAATCGTATTGAAGTCTTCATGTAAACACTTTAAAGGTGCAGTGTGTAAATGTGTAGCGGCATCTAGTGGTGAGGTTGCGTATTGCAACCAATGGCTCAGTCCACTGCTCACCCCTCGCTTTTGAAACACATAGAGAAGCTATGATAGCCGCCACCGGACAAATTTATGGTCGGAGACAACTTAGTAAAAAAATTTTGTCCGTTAAGGGCTCCTGTAAAAACATGGTGGCCCAAAATGGCGACTTTCATGTAAGGGGACCCTCAGTGTATGTAGATAAAACATCTCATTCTAAGGTAATAAACACATAACGGTTCATTATGAAAGGTCTTTATACACCACTGATAATATAGTTTTGAATATTATTTTGCATTTCTGTCAAGAGATGCTTTAAAAAAATTACACACTGCACCTTTAATCAATACGATTGAGGTCGATCGGATGCAAACTTTGATTGTACTGAAAGAGGTGGTGTAGTCTGAATGAGTGAAGCTTTATTATGTTTAGAGTAGGAGTCTCTGTAAATATATTATTGATAATAATAACAGTAAATGCTTTTAAGTCAAAATGTGTTAAAAGATCAAGTTGATTATGAAACGGTAAAAGAACGGATTTGATTTTCAAACGTTACATGCGGAGCACGTACCCACATTTTTAGGCAGCATGCACTTCTTGCCCAGATAGATGAAGGTTGCCACGGCAACCATGTAGTTTATGATGGTACCGGCCCAGGCGGGATACGCCACCACCACTACACCCAGCAGGTCAAAGAAAACCATGTTGCCGTGACGATACTGAGAAGAGTCACCCAGCTCCTCTGACATCACCAGATGTTTAAGGACCGCCAGGATATTATCACCTGATGATTCAGACCAAAGAAATTAAAAATCAATGGATGAAAAATACAAATAGTTGAAATGATATGTGATGAAATAATAAAACGCCTCGCCTGCTCTCTGGATGGAGTCTGTGTGTATGCGATCGGCAGTGTCGTACTTTGTGTGGTAAATGAAACCATTTTCTATGAAGGCGAGATCGATTCCTGCAGAACGACAGATTAAAAAGAAAACACACTTATCATAAAGCTTTAGGAAAGGAAGAATTTATATGCTAGCACTTTACAAAAGTCTAATAAATGCAGGTTTAGTAACATACAACAAGCACTGGAAAATATCCCTGATGTTTATACAAAGAAATGCTGTGAATCTCATACCGGGAATATTCCCAAAATCCCTGTAGATTCGGAAGTCTGTGTCTGAGGGAATAACACCGCTCTGAAACACCTCCTGTCCAACTACTGACGCGAACGGATGAACGGCTGCACGGACATAAGCCTGGACCAACCAAGGGTTCTCTGGACCTGACAGACACAATAAAGTTATTTATAAAAGTTAAATCACACACACACAATGACACACACAGGTGTTGTGTTTACCTGTCTGAAACACAACCTCTTTCCCACCGACTCCAGCAGCCTCCAGATTCAAAAACGCTCGAACCTGCTGAGCCCAGGGATGCTGGGTAATAAACCCATGACTCGCCTGAGAATGAGTAAAGAAAACTTTATAACCAATATCTCTTAACTGCAGTATAAATGTACAGCAGCAGTATATTATATATAACACTCGGTGAGGTCAGAGGTCAGTGATGTGATGTCACACCTGTAAGATGTTCTCTTCAGCGCCATTAAACAGAAAGATGACACCGTGTTTGAGAGGTGTGGAGAGATTCACCAGTGAGTGTAAAACCTCCAACATCACAGAACAACTCACAGCATCATCACTGGCTCCTGTTAAACACACACACACACACACACACACACACACACACACACACACACACACCACACACACACACACACACACACCACACACACACACACACACACACACACACACACACACACAGACATTAAAACATCAATCATAGCTTGAGATAGAATATAAAAATACAATTTCATGAACATTTCCAAGGTAACGGCAACTTTACTATGTGAATGTCACTGCAGGATTATAATGTAACTTTATACTGTGGAGTTCAAATACAAGAGTCAACCAGTTAGACCAGTTAAACCTCATCTGTTAAACATTAGATCTGCCAGACATGATCCGACGAAAACATTCATCTGTGAGAATGAACTCAATACACAACAGCTACATTGAGCACATTGACATATTTAACCTTCATCAGTGAATAAATTGAAAGAGTCACATGACCAGCGGTGTTTAAATGAGAATCCTTATACTTCACATCACTACTGTGACTAAAACAACAAACACCCATAGTAACACTACACACATCAACAACAATTTTTGACTTTAGAGTTCATATGCAAAATAAAGTGGAGAGCAAATGAAGACTTGCTGAAGTCCTGAGAAAAAACACCACATCCATCTCAATAATGTCTAAATGTGTCTAAATAATGTCTAAAATAAATCACTACAATCAAAAGTCAGAGGTGTAAACTTGTTTCTTCAGTTTATTTGATTCACACATAGATATAATGTTATAGATGTGTAATGTTATAGACTTTCATGTTATAGATGTGTAATGTTATAGACTTTCATGTTATAGATGTGTAATGTTATAGACTTTCATGTTATAGATGTGTAATGTTATAGACTTTCAAGTTATAGATGTGTAATGTTATAGACTTTCATGTTATAGACTTTCATGTTATAGATGTGTAATGTTATAGACTTTCATGTTATAGATGTGTAATGTTATAGACTTTCATGTTATAGATGTGTAATGTTATAGACTTTCATGTTATAGATGTGTAATGTTATAGACTTTCATGTTATAGATGTGTAATGTTATAGACTTTCAAGTTATAGATGTGTAATGTTATAGACTTTCATGTTATAGACTTTCATGTTATAGATGTGTAATGTTATAGACTTTCATGTTATAGATGTGTAATGTTATAGACTTTCATGTTATAGATGTGTAATGTTATAGACTTTCATGTTATAGACTTTCATGTTATAGATGTGTAATGTTATAGACTTTCAAGTTATAGATGTGTAATGTTATAGACTTTCATGTTATAGACTTTCATGTTATAGATGCGTAATGTTATTGACTTTCATGTTATAGATGTGTAATGTTATAGACTTTCATGTTATAGATGTGTAATGTTATAGACTTTCATGTTATAGACTTTCATGTTATAGATGTGTAATGTTATAGACTTTCATGTTATAGACTTTCATGTTATAGATGTGTAATGTTATAGACTTTCATGTTATAGACTTTCATGTTATAGATGTGTAATGTTATAGACTTTCATGTTATAGACTTTCATGTTATAGATGTGTAATGTTATAGACTTTCAAGTTATAGATGTGTAATGTTATAGATGTGTAATGTTATAGACTTTCATGTTATAGATGTGTAATGTTATAGACTTTCATGTTATAGACTTTCATGTTATAGACTTTCATGTTATAGATGTGTAATGTTATAGACTTTCATGTTATAGATGTGTAATGTTATAGACTTTCAAGTTATAGATGTGTAATGTTATAGATGTGTAATGTTATAGACTTTCATGTTATAGATGTGTAATGTTATAGATTTTCATGTTATAGATGTGTCATGTTATAGACTTTCATGTTATAGATGTGTCATGTTATAGACTTTCATGTTATAGACTTTCATGTTATAGACTTTCATGTTATAGATGTGTAATGTTATAGACTTTCATGTTATAGATGTGTAATGTTATAGATGTGTAATGTTGCAGACTTAAATGTTATAGATGTGTAATGTTATAGACTTTAATGTTATAGATGTGTAATGTTATAGACTTTCATGTTATAGACTTTCATGTTATAGACGTGCAATGTTATAGACGTCACGTGCAATGTTATAGATGTGTAAAGTTATAGATGTGTAATGTTATAGATGTGTACCAGGACTGTTGGCCACAGAATCAAAGTGGCAGTTAGCGAGCATGAAATGTTGTGCTGTCGTCTTTGGCTCAAGTTTCACAGCGATGTTGGTCACACGATCATAATAACTGGTGAATCCTCCCAAGAAATCAATGCTGAAGGATCCGGTGGGCCGCTGAACGTCTACAGTGATGCTGTGTGGTCCGGCTGTGCTCTCAGCTCGTATCTGTTCGATCTGATCCAGGAGATAATTCACTGTCATGAGTTCATTCTCTGGACTTCCTACGGTCCGTGGACCAACGCTGGTGATCTGATCCAAATGTTTTCTGTTACACACAAACACAAACTGTCTCATTCCGAACAAAGTAAATGTGTCTTACTATAAAACAACAGACACCATCAGAGATATTCTTATAGATTTAATGGTTCTAATGGGAATTGTATTGAGTTTTAATGAAAACTAGAATGGTCTCTGTGGGTCTGTGCAGAAGAACATTCACTCCTACTGGAATAAGCCCCTAAACACATTACACAAATAATCATTCTGTTATGGTTTTAATGGTGAACAGCTGATGCTCATACTGGTATTTATAATGAAAAGCCATAGAAAGCAGTATACACAAAACGCAGTATTATTGTCTTGTTTAGTTCTTATACATTCAATGTTCTTCAGTAAATAAACCCCAGCAGACAGATACAACTGCTGTATGGACCTCAGCACATGAAATAAAAGCATTATATCGATCGGTACCATGTTTCTACCACGTTTTCCTCTCACCTGGCCCTGATGGCATTAAATTCTCCGCTGGATCTGATGACGAGCTGCTGTAGTGAGATCATAACCAGAACCCACAGAAGACACACAAACCCGAGCACGAGCAGCACACTCGAACCCTCAGCCAACAGCTGCGCGCTAACTTCCGGCTTCTGCTTGCGCTTCCGGACTGCAGATTCGAGCCCGTTGTGTCCGCTTGACCCGTCCTGTGGGATCTGATGGTTCTGGAGGGTTTTGGTTCTGCGGACAGTGCAGTCTCTCTCCATGTTTACTGCCGCTGTCAGTGAAACTCCTGACGAGAGCCGCGGAGGGACAAACTTCACACAGACACACCGCAGTGATGGGAGGGGCCGATCTTAAGCCACGCCCCTTCGAGAAGAGGCTCTGCCCATTCACTGTTAGTTTATAATGCCACCTGCTGTGTATCTACAGACACTGCACCTTAATTATATAATTACACCGACTTTTAATTTGAGAAAAAAAGATTTGAGACGTTTTACTAAGTGAAAGAAATGTTTGGCTAAGAATAGATGTTCCCTTTTAAGAAAAAATTGATGGTATAGTTGAAACACACAGGGTGTCCGGTAAGAGACTAAGTTGATTGATGTCTTATATTTGGGAGTAACCCGTTTAATTGTCACCACAACTCAAGATTTGGATCAGTAGACCTATCCATACATGTGTGTATGTGTATTTTTTCATTAACGCACAAACACACATAACATTAAAGAAACTGTCCTTAAAGGGGATATTTTACAAGACTTTTTTAAGATGTCAAATAAATCTTTGGTGTCCTCAAGAGTCTGTATGTGAAGTTTAAGCTCAAAATACCCCACAGATAATTTATTATAACATGTTAAAATAGACACTTTTGTAGGTGTGAGCAAAAATGTGCTGTCTTTAAAATGCAAATGAGTTAATCTCTGCACTAAAATCAGTGCCGTGTTGGGGCGGTATTCTGACATCACAAGGGGAGCCAAATTTCAATGAGCTATTTTTTCACATGCTTGCAGAAAATGGTTTACCAGAACTAAGTTACTGGGTTGATCTTTATCACATTTTCTAGTTGATAGAAGCACTAGGGACCCAATTATAGCATTTAAACATGAGAAATGTCAGATTTTCATCATATGTGCAATGTCCCCTTTAATTCAACAGCAAAAGTTTGCGTCTGTATCAGCGATCCGGCTCAACTCAACCCTGAGTTCTGTGGGCGGGAATGATACTCGCCTGCACATAGATCGCAGACACTGATTGGTTGCTACTCTGGATGCTGTGTGTCAATCAACCTCGGCAAGATGAAGAGATCTTATTAGAGAAGTTTTTAACATAACAAGTAACAGCCTTTATAACACTAATATTAACATTTCTTGACACTGTGAACAATAAAAAATAAATCTTAACATTCTCAATAAGAGAAAAGATCAATTTGATCACATAAAAAAATCCCATAAAATAAAAGTTTTTATTAGAATCTCTTAAGCTCATAAGGGCCAGAAAAAGGTCCTTTGTTTTCATATATTATCTGTAAAGCAAAAAGAAAAAATCAAATAAGAAAAAAAATGGAACAAAGCAGAATTTATCTTTTATATGTGCTTTCAGCTAATTGGGGAATTGAGCCAGGGGTAAAATATACATTTAAATAAATTAAATTTAAGGAAAAGGGGAAAAGATCATTGCAATACAGGCAAGGGCTGTCCAAAGATTAATCGCGATTATGTTTGCATAATATATTTGC
This sequence comes from Paramisgurnus dabryanus, assembly GCF_030506205.2. Lineage (NCBI taxonomy): Eukaryota > Metazoa > Chordata > Actinopteri > Cypriniformes > Cobitidae > Paramisgurnus > Paramisgurnus dabryanus. The sequence continues at coordinate 7,350,057 of NC_133354.1, forward strand.
CTGTGTTTTGTGTGTAATTATTTTGTATATATAAACACATACATACATTTAAGAAACTTAAAAAAATATATTTATGTATATATTTTAAATAAAATGTATATCTAAAATAAAATATATAAAAATGCAAATAACATTTTTTCTTAAATACATGTGTGTATTTATATATACAAAATAATTACACACTGTGCACACAGATATATTATGCAAAAACAAGCACTTATTTTGTATGCAATTAATCGCAGAAAATAATAAATAGAGGGTTTAACAAACAAAAAATGCATTTATGTCAAACTAATCAGCTAGAAAAAGAAATGAATTTATTAGGAAATATGGAACTGATCCCCTGAGAGGGATAAAAAGACAGGATTAAAGCGGTGAGCAGTTACAATGAACAAAGGGGTAAGTCAAAAGACAGAATTCACATCAAGTAGTAAAAACATTGTAGTTACTCTGGTTAATACTGTGGTTGTGTTGGTCAGCAGACAGTCAGACCTCTGGAGGGGGGAATGCATTCAATGAGTTTAAATGTGTGAGCTGAACCCGTGACGGTCATGAGAGAGAGAGAGAGAGAGAGAGAGAGAGAGAGAGAGAGAGAGAGAGAGAGAGAGAGAGAGAGAGAGAGAGAGAGAGAGAGAGAGAGAGAGAGAGAGAGAGAGAGAGAGAGAGAGAGAGAGAGAGATTCACTCTTCCAGACTTCACAGAGATCCATCAGAGCTTCTCTGGAATCTAATCATTCAATTCTGGTAAGATCTGATTCTCTTTCACAAACACACCTGTTACTCTAAACAAGTTTTATTCAGTTTGTCTTTTAGATGAAGGATGTTTTTAATACAGAAAATGTTTTGATGTTTATCTTTGTAATAATAATAATAATTCTGCAGCATTAATTAGATGGGCATCATAACAACTGATGTTCCCCTCATAACACATCTACTATTTATAATTTTTCTTTAAACTTGTGAATTTAACAAATAGTACATATGTTCATATTTCACCATCAAATCAAGAGAAAATTAAGAAATTATATTTTTCATATTGAAGAGAGTTTATTTGATGACTATTAACTTTTAACATGATATTTTTAGCTATGAACATTAAAGACGTCAATAAGCAGAGCTTAAATTTTTTTGGAAGAAATGTAAACAATCCAAAGTATATAATACCCTGCCCTGTTATATTTAATCTCACTGTATAGAGGGTCATGTAATGTTTTTATATCAGTTGTTGTTTGTGTGTGTTTTATGTGTGTTTTTTGTCATTTGTGTTGTAATTAGTCAGAATGTCTTACGGTGGCTCCGGTTCGATGTCACGTGGGGAATTTAGTGTTCACTTCGCCAGCAAACGCGGAGGAACCATAAGAGCAGAGGAGTGAGTATCAAACACAATCAATAATCAATCAATAACTCACTCACTCACTCACACAAACAATTAATAATCAATTTCTGAAATGACAATATATTGTGTATCTGTGTGTATTTGTGTGTGTGTGTGTTTAGGGCTGCTGGCATCACTCTTTTGGCTGTGATCATCACTGCTCTCATCATTCTGGGTTGCTGGTTTTACCGCAGGCGCAGTGGATACAAAAAGATTCGGGTGAGTTTGTGATGACGATCAGAGTCACAGGATTGAACCCTGGAGCTAAAACACATTAGGATCTAGACTCTGGTTTCTGATGGGGAGGTAAAAAGTGTCATGATATACCAAATACATTGATTGTATATTTATTTTGGTAATATCATGGCATACTTTGAAGTATCTTCAGAGTCATGTAAATGGTAGTAGGCACATAAATATTGGTAATAATTCAGGCCCATATGGCAAAAAATATATTTTCAAACATCATTTCAAAATATAGTTCAAAATACAAAAAATACTGAAATATATTTTGAATTTGGTTTACAAAAAAGTTTTTTTCCCACTTTATTTCTACTTTTATTTTATAATTTTTTTGTATATTTTGAAACATATTTGAAATATAAATATTAAGCATTTATATTCACGTTGCATTGAAAGAAAAACTTTCAACTGCAAAATATACTAATAATTGTTATATTTTATACATAGGCTTACTTATACATTTGATACTTAAAATACATTTTATACAAACTTTTATATTTTGGCCAGAAAAAATATTTTTTGTCATATTGGTTGTAAAATTAGACATGTATTTGTTGCCCCTGAAATAAATTGTAAAATATATGTTAATATATGGTTAAAACGAAATATATTTTCAAATTCAGAAATATATTTAATTTAAGGTGCAGTGTGTATATTTTAGCGGCATCTAGCAGTGAGATTATGATTTGCAACCAATGGCTCAGTCCACCGTTCACCGAAATGCATAGAGAAGCTACGGTAGCCACCACAGGACAAACATGTTGTTTTCTACGACAAAACGTGATCTGTAGAGCAGTTTGTCTGTTTAGGGCTACTGTAGAAACATGGCGGCACAAAATGGCAACTTCCATGTAAGGGGACCCATGGTGTATGTAGATAAAAAATGGCTCATTCTAAGGTAATAAGCACATAACAGTTCATTTCGTAAAGTCTTTATACACCACTGATAATAAAGTTATGTAATTTTTGTCCAAATATCATCCTAAAAGTTACACACTGCACCTTTAAGCTTTATTTTCTACAAAATGTATTTTGCACATATTGAAAACATACTTTCTTGGCCAAAGAAATTAATGTTTTTGGGTATGGGGTACCATGCTATATTTTTATTAAAGTACTCTTGTAAAAATCAGATGTTTTAAACTGTGATTTAATAACATAAGAGTGTGACTGACCTGTGTGTGTACAGAATGAACAGTCATGGAGAGAGATGAGTCAGTACACTGAACCTGGATCAGGAGATGAAAATAAAGTGGCCTTGAATGAATTCAGCAACATCAATACTGCGGTAAAACACAAACCTGTATTACTATACGTCTACTGACATGAAATATATTGTATAAAGAATTACTGTGAAATAAATCTGGCCTAAATAAAACTATAAATATATTGGTATATAAAAGATGTTATTTGTTACCGCTGAACAATACTTCTACAGCATTTACTAATAAATTATTAAAATCCAAAGTTAACATTAGTTAATGCACCATGAACTATTGTATTACCACTAACATTAACACAAGTTAATAAATGCTGCAGATGTATTGTTCCTTGTTAGTTCATGTTAGCGAATGCATTTACTAGGTAATGAATGCAAGTGTTGTTTACCAATATATTAAACTATAAAAAGTAATGTATTTGATTGCATTTACTCCAGATTAAATCTCCAACATCTAAGTGTTTCCCTCTGTCACATTTGGTTTATAAGAATCTGGGAATCTATGGAGTTTTTACCCAGAATTCCAGAGGGGATAAAGGAGACTTGTGACTTACTGTGACTGCAGGCTGAAAGGCTTTGGGTCACAAACTGTGCTCTGTGGATTACAAATAATGTGTGTGTGTGTGTGTGTGTGTGTGTGTGTGTGTGAGAGAGAGAGAAGAAACAGAAGTGATAAAGCTGCTACTTGTAATAAAGGTTATAAATGCTTATATAGCTTATATATTTTATGTATATAATAGGGGAAAGTTTAAACCTCTTACTGTCATTTTTTTTTGCTGTATTAGTTTGAGTTTAATGTTTTAAATGCTCTCTTGTAGATTCCCAACGCTCCTCCAGCTTATGAGAAGATCAACTCTAGACCTTCACCTCCACCTTATTCACCATAAACAAAAAACTGAGAAAGTACTGCAACACTGAGAGTTAAATACAGAGGAATAAAACAAAGTTCAGCAGTAATACTGTGTCTCTCTTTACATCTGATCTTCTCTTCTTCATCAAGGCTTTCAGACCTTACACACTTCTCACACAGGAACATATTGACTTAAGTTGTCAAAACATGATGTATGTGTCACTTAAACATTTAAATTAAGTTATTAGTTACAGTTGAATCTATTATAAACGGTTAACATTAGGGATAGGGCTGGGCAAAAAAAAAAAAGATTTTTATCGATAATCGTTTTTTTTATGTGGTCGATTCAAAATCGATTCTCAAAGAGCAGAATACATTTTTTTCTTTCATATTTATTTACGAAAATATTTAACGTAAGATTAACGTTAATTTAATTAGTCTTCTTCACTAGATGTCACCCTCTGTTTTGCCTTGCGCGATGTTACCCAGGAGTGAGAGGCGAGCCTGTCATTCATTCATTCAGTGCTTAAAATGGAGGTTTCAGGTGCTTTATTGACGTTGATGCCACCTTCACATAAAAAGTCAGAGATATGGAAGCATTTTAGATTTTCCAAGGAAGACGACGACAATAGTGTTGTGGCTTTTAATTTCTTTTTATTAATTACCCACTTCTGTTCACTGTTCTTTTTTATTAATATAGTATTTGTATTAAATCTATATTCATTGAGTTGAATCAAGAATTGAGTATAAAAACCAACCCGAGAACCGGAATCGAAAATTTAATCGAGAATCGAATCGATTTGATTGCTTGTGAAAAAAAAAACAATAATTGAAAGCATAATTGAGTTTCAATTTCAACAACCCACCATTATGGTGATCAGTGTTTGCATTATCATCAACTAATTTGCAAAATGGCTAATTTTTGCTCACACCTACAAAATGTCAATTTAAACATCTTATTATAAATTATCTGTGGGATATTTTGAGCCAAAACTTCACATATGTACTCTGGGGACACCAAAGATATATTTGACATCTTAAAAAAGTCTTGTGAAATTTCCTGTTTAACACTGAAGAAAGTATAATTGAGTACTCAACTAAATCATTTTCTGTATATTTTAATCTGGAAATTAAATGTACAGTGATGCTGAACTTCTTATTCAAGCTTAAAACATGTGCAGTTATCTGGTAACACATTTTGTGTAAATGTTTTATTGGAAAATAATAAAATCCTTACAGCACATAGCACAATTACAGTATGTGTCTCAATTTTAAAATATCCAAATATGAAGTAAAACATTCTGAAAACAAATCTATTGAGGGCAAATCTCTGTGTTTACCCATTGTAGATTTTTTCCAGAATGAAAACAAACTGAATACGTGTTTCATCTATTTAAATAACAAAGAACATGACAGATGTCTGATTTTACTTCAGTTATATCTGTCATGTTATAGATAAAACACAAACTCAATTTGTTTTTAGATAGTATCTTATAATACTCAACCTGATCACGTCTGAATACTGTATAGGCTTCAAGAAACAACTGAAGAGATGTGAGAGAGAAAAACTCTAGAGTATAATATGAATCATTTAATGGTTTTATCAGTGTGAAATGCTACAAAACATTACATTCAATACAAATGGAGTACAAAAAGTCGGCCAAACAAATACTTTTGTTATATACATTACTGGCCATCTGAAATCTCTACTTATCATGAAACACATTTATTTACAACTATAACCAAGATAATCGGGCATCTACAATAACTATTCTAAAAGACAAAATACAATGCAGTCTTTTCATATGAGGAGAAAATAAACCAGAGGAAAGCAAAACACACAACTTAACTTGTTCTAGTTAACTCTTCTGTAAAACATCTCTAGATTTCAGTGATTTAATCCCTCTGGATGATCTGTTTTTGTATGTAATACAGGTACAGTAACTCTACTGACAGTAGGAACATCAACATGAGCTCTCATTGGCTTTCCCAGCACTTCTACATTAGACGGCGTTGATGCTTGAACTATATTTAAAATGGCACCGTCCGGGCTTAACAGCAGTTTACTAGCAGTGGAGTTGGTTAACGCACTACTGGTTATCTGTACAACAGACTTGCTTTGAGTTTGCGGTTGTTGATGTAAAATAACAGGATTTCCATAAGCTGCAGGTTGCACAGCTCTGATTGGCTGACGCTGTGTCATTATAACCGTACTCAAGGATGGAGGTACAGTGGCTACGGGTGTGACTTCACTGCTGATGTTCAGACACCCGACTGGTGGAACGGTCGCAACTGGAAGTTTCTGCATCCTTGATATTGTGCTGTTCACTGGTGCATTCTGGGAAATCACAGTTCTTACGGCAGGTACCACTTGGTTGTGAGGTGGTGGCCTTGCCGAAGTTGTGTTGAGTAAAGGTCCTTGTGGAAGAGAACAAACTACAGAGGTTTCTGAGGGACGGTGTGACGGTGTAACTATGAGTCCTTTACCATCACAGGTGTGAAAAACAGGAAACCTCACAATGTTGGCCAAGCCTGGTTGTTCAGATGATACACCAGCATGAAGAGGTTGATGAACTGGAGCAGAAGATCTAGACGCGATCATGTTTACCTGCTGATGGACTCCAGCTTTAGATGTGGTGGGTGAGGGAAGCCTGAGCAGTGTTTGCTGTGTTTTCATACCTTGAACAACCGATGGAAAGGGACCTGAAGCGTTTAGACCTCGGGGGGGAGAAGGTGCAACACCATGAGAGGAGTTGGAGATGAGCAGAACATGGCTGCCTGGTCCAAGACCTTGAGGAGGAACAACAAATCTGGTGTTGTTGATGAGAAGTTGAGTTCCAGGGGCGAGTGGAGCGCTGGTGTTGATCACAATCTTCTCAGAGTTTGGTGGCCTCATCCCAGAGGTCACGACTCCTGGAGAAGTTAATGTAGAAATGTTACTGGTTTGTGTTTGTACTGTGCTGCTTATGGAAAGGTGATGGGACAGTCCAGCTGTGCAAGTGTTAATAGATGAGGGTGATGTACACAGTGATGAGATCGTTTGCGGCTTCCTAGCCGTGACACAATGTAACGGTAATGTAGTGTGTTTGCTCAAGAAACTTCCTGAAAAAGAAGAAGATATATCTGAAACAGAGCTGCCAACGACTAAACCTGTCTTACTGTTCAGAGAACTGAGCACAGAAACTGGCGTTGATACGGATGTGTCGTGTTTTACCACGGACAAAAGTTCAGAGGAAGCCATGTGACCAGTGCCAAGTGTTGAAAATGTTTTTCCCTCGACAGAACCGGCTGCTTTGAGGAGACTTTCACTATTCACTGATTCACTGCTTCTCGTTGCTTCTCTGTTTTGTAGCCCACTTGACATTGAAGTAGCATGTACCCTAGAAACAATTACAGGTGTGGTTTTTGTTGACGTGCCAAGTATCCTCGATGACGTCAACCCTGACAAACTGATGCTCTGGATGTTCGTCACTGGCCCAGAAGTTGTGCAACCATGAAGGTTGGGAATAATCTTTAAGGCATCAAGTGCAGGTGAAGTAAAGGGAACGTCTTTTGGAATGACACGTGTCGAGTTGTCATGCGAGTGGTTTATGAACATGACCCTTGACCCTGGCACCGTACATGTTGCAGTAGTTGTAGTGATCTTTGTTGCAGCTGAGGTGAGGTTTGTAGATGGACCGACCAGGAAGACCTTCTGAAAGGTGGACTGGTGGTCTGAAGGTCTGCTGCCTGATTTCATTACACCAGTATTTTGTTGAACCTTATGGACATCTTTAACAGTTAAACGGACACTATCAGTGCTCTTGCTTGTGGACAAGAGCAGTGGTTTAGCAGTGAGTAAAGTTTGGGCTGAAGTGCTATCAGAAGACAGAGTTTGATTCAAGACTGATGAAGTTAAGATTCCTGTTGAGCTGACTGGAATGATATCCTTTGAAAGTGACTCTCTGTTCATTACAGGAGTGATGGTGCCAGGTCCAGATTGTGTAGTGGATGTGAAAGACTTGGACACCAGAAAGGCTTTGAGTTGGGGAGAAATGGCAAAAACAGGGCTGGATTTTAAAGTGCCACTCTGTTCTGACGTTTGTACTTTGACAACTCCCGTGTTGCCTCCTCTAGTCGTAACGAGGATGGACTGTGAGTCTCTGATGCACACCGTCCTGAGCTCCTGCTTGGCATCGGGTTTGGTGGTGGATTTGTTTGGGACTACTTTTGGCTCAGTCTTTTTAGGCACGGTGGATCCTCCAGTAGTTATCGGTAAGGTCCTTAAACTAGGCAAAACTGCGGCACAGGGCGTTCGGACCTCGCTGGTTTCTTTCAGTGGAGCCACTTGCTGGACAGGAACCTTGTTTTCTGGTACAGCGTTGGTTATGTTAGGGACAGAGACAGAGGTGAGGTCAGGTGACTGCTGAGCTGCCTTTATCTCAGTGCTTTGAATCAGAAGATTTGAAGGTAAAATAAAGACTTGTTGCGTGACTTTCTCTCCTGGTTTGTGATTTGATATCGGCTGCACCGAAAACTTCACCGAAGGTCCTCCTTTTTTAAGAAGCCCCAAACCTCCTGCAGTCTTGTAGACCACTGCTTCAGTGTTTTCTGGTTTAGATGTCTGTGTTACAGTACATACTGGTTCAAGTTGTGTTAGCGGTGGATGGGTAGATAAAGTTTGGACAGGTTGATGTGTTGACGACAATGTCTTGCCCAGTCTCTGAGCAATAACCGCAGTGTTTGGATGATTTATTAAGGTCACTTTGTTTCCAACACTCTTGGCCAGCAAGGCCTGGATGTGCTTAGAAGTCCCCTGAAGCCTCCTCACAGGTTCGGATAACCCTGAAGCTCTTTCTGAAGGTTCTTGTGGTTTTGCTGATGTTGGATCACTGATCAATGCCCCGATATTTGGTGTAAAACTTGAAGAACTCTCAGGGTCCATTTTGCCCTTCTTGAATGTGCTCTGTTCCTCATTGACTGCATTGATGTGGCGACGTTTTGAAGCACGTGTGAAGGGTCCGGTTTCATTACCCGTCATGATGACTTCAGGTCTGTCATCTGGACATCTTGATTTGTGACTTTCAAACTGATTAAGGTGCTCTGCAAAAAATGAATATAATGGATCATTCCTTAAAAAATATTGCAAAGCTCTCAATGTGCAGCAGTTTAGGGCTCCCAGTATCTTTAAAACTTTAACAAAGAAAACAAACTGAAATATCTCAACTAGCGGGATATCAGTAACCTTTTCTTTTTATAAAGTCAGATATTTACAATAATCAGTTTAAACCACTCATCTATATAAATCAATGGATTGCGCATAGAACCTAACAGCGAGAGCTGAAGTCACCAGAAGAGATCGAGCGGCCATCTTGGTAATCCCAACCAGCAGAGGGCATCATTGACTTACATTTAAAATCATGATCTAAATTTACCCGTTCACAGCGTATCGTAAAAACTGATTTTGTGTGACTGATATGTGTACGTAAATTAATTGTTACTTCCGATGTTTTTAGCAAAGTTTTAGTTTAAGTCGGGCAGGATAATAAGGGATTTATAGAAAACGTTATATGTTGTAATGACATAGATGTGTAAATAAAGGTTTATGAGCATACACGCTCAGCATGATTTCTTTGTAAAGTTGTAATGTAAAGGAGACTTATATTCTATGGCTTTTCACCAGCATGGCAGTTTGCATTGCCTGTTGTTTTTATACTCTTGAATCAAATGTTAGTTTAACCACCGTTTAACCCATTACCTGGGGCCGTCATGTAAGCAGGATACCTGATTTTTCATCACCATTTTGCATGTATACTTTCATCTAATCATGACAAACTATACATCATGGGAAAGGTCTAAGACTGTAGTTATTATATTTTAAAACCTTTTAACAACACTCTAAAAACAAACGGTCCTATATATAGAACTAAAAGTGATTCTCGGCTCGTAATCATAGAGGAACCATTTTAAGTGCCATATAGCACAGATGAAGTACCTGTGTAGAACCATATTGTGCTATGTAGAACCATTTGTGGTGCTATTTTGGTGCTAAATGACCCCCATATGGTTCTTCATAGGTGCTTTATTGGTGCTATATAGCACTTAAAATGGTTCCTCTATGATTACAAGCCAAGAACCACTTTTAGTGGTATTTAGCAACGTTTGTTTTTAGAGTGAATAGTAATAATGTGGTGAAAGTAATATATTAATTTGTGACATGAGTATGCAGCAAAACGTTGACACCTAGTGGTCATTGTTGGTAAAACTACTAAATGTGTGACACAAACCTCATTTTCATGTGATTTTTTAACTAAAAAATTTGGATCACAGCTAGTTTAGACCTGTCTTTATTTTTTTTAGCATTTTTGACATGAAACATTGTATTTTTTATTAATTAAAGTAAATGTAAACTGCTATAACAATTGACAGACACTTGAAAATCTCCTTCTTAAAACAAGATTAGGCTTCTAAACAAAACAAATGCCAGAGTTATATTAATTTGAAGGTCTACATCACTTTCTCATTCAAAAAAAGCTGTGCCAGGTAAGGGTTAAAACATTAACAACTGTCAACATACATGCCAATAACATCATTAAAGCATGTTACTGTATGAACTAAAACAATATTGTACAGGCTTACATAAAATAACTGCAAAACCTGAAAAATGCTTGCATGCACATACCGTATTTTTAGAGCATGATTATTTGTTTTGATTTAAGATTGAGGATGTTTGCCAATAATAAAACATGATCTGATGATCTGATATGTTCGCTGCTGTAATGAAGATGAATGTATAGCAACTCGTAAAATGTACAACTTTAAATAAAACAACTTAAGACGTTTGCTTTGTACTAATGTAAAAGGAGTTATATCATTAAAATCTGATAAATTTGAACATACCAATATGGCAGCGCGGTGGCTTCAAAATTGTGACGTCATGCACAATCCAGTCATTTATATAGATCAATGGTTTAAAGATTTAATAGTGTTTGCTATTATAGTTTAATCATCTTGTAATATTGATCTCAGTCCTCTTTATTTTTTAGGGATTTGCAAGAACTCTGCATATAAAGTGTTTGAAAGGACTTACCCGTCACATCAGAATCTGCTGTCAACGTTCTGACAGCTTTGACTTCATCTTCAGGTTCTCTTGTCGTCTCTGTGGACAATGAAAGATCTTCACCGCTGTCCATCTGCTCCCTGGTGAAGTTCTCATATTCAGGGTGTTTTTTGAAATCGTCAAACTCTTTTTTCATGCGTGCTCTGTTGACAAGGGAAAAATACAAAAGCTCTGTTACCAGGAAATCATTGAAGCCTTAAGGTAGAGAAACAGAGAAATATTCAGGAGTGCAGTGAAGTGTAAACGTCTCTGAATTCCTGAATATAAATCACAATCACCTACTGGATCATTTTTTCATTCAACAACAAGACTGAAATGCAGAAGTTTAAGAAACCACAACACAAAATCTCAGCCCGTCAGTTACAGTAGATGCTTGAGTTAAAGGGGAAAAATATTATTGCACAGATTCAAGATTTCCCATCTATATTTAGAGTTTTATAAGTGCTGTTGGTTGTCAAACCACAACATTATATGAATTATTCACAGAACGAGCAGAAAATGTCAACCTGTCAACTAAGTAAATTCATGGTTACCTGTTCTTCTGGAAGGCCTTGACCAGTTTGGGTTCCCATGGCAACAGCTCATTTAACAGCCTAACCAGTGTGATGTGCAACTCTTTCACAGTGGATCTCTTGTGTTGCCATCTCACCTTAAATATTACGCACACACAAAAAAAAAAAACACTTTACTAACAATGACTACTGTTGTTATAGTAAATGTCATGTCTGTGTAAATGTTGCCTTTAATGAAAAAAACAACACTAATTTTTTTCACATGTTTAAAAACAAACACACAACTGTAATTATAAAAAAAAATAATTAATCAATTGTGTATTTGAGTTTTTTACCCAGTAAGGTAGCATGCACACCAAAGTGTATACGCTGTCGTATGTTGAATTGTTTTCAATGGAAGCACCGTGCTTTTAAAAAAAGCCAGCAGCTGGTGGGTTTTGTACGAGCTGAACGTCGACACTTAGTTAGCGTATTTTTTATACTTAGAGGCGAGAGTTTAACTTTTGGTGAAACGCCCAGCTTGTCAATGGCTGTAAGCAAAGACGCGTTAAAACAAATTAAAAGTCCCTACAAGATAAACATTAAATTTATTAATTTCTAAATAACTTGCCATATATATGTTAATATATATATATATTAGGGGTGGCACGGTTCACAAAACCCTCAGTTCGGTTCGTATCACGGTTCTATGGTCACGGTTCACGGTTCAGTACGGTTCTTGTTGTTATTTTTTCTTTACATTTTTAACACTCCAGAAATGTATTATCTTATTAATGTATTAATTATCCATAATTTAGAATACAGTATTAAAAAAAGTTATATCATGTAATCATGCACAAACTGAATTTGACTTTAAGCACATTATTGGGACCATCTCTGAGGAAAGCCAGATGAGATTTTGATAGAGCAAGAGGGAAGACATTGATGATTTCAAAATGCTTTTCATTTATTTGGCAAAAAAAGAGAATGTATATTGCCATCTACATGAACTTTATGTGCATTTTTAGCACACAAGGATAACTTGCATTTATTAAAATGCCAACTTCAGTGTAGCTCTTAGGTTTATCACTGAGAGGCTGCTTTAATACTGAGAGTTTATGTGGACGAGAGAGAAACATAACCTTTGCACCTGTAATATTTAAATCTCTTTAAGTCTCTTTTGTCCACTTTTGACTACTTCTGTCGTGATTACTTTGAGGGGAAATTTCTGAAATAAGATCGCGCAACTTTCACACGCAAGCAAAATGAAACTACGCAGAAATCAGCCGCTTTAATTGTATCAATGAAAGGCTAAAAATAGCGCTGAATATGAAAAGACGTAAAACATTGTGTTCAGTACCTCATATTAGATAAATGGTCGGAGAGAAGGCGATCTCCTGTGGCTGTTCGAGCACATTCAACCCATAGACTGCAGTTCAATCTATTGTTTTATTTCCGCTGTCATCATAAGTAACATGAAATAAAAATGTTTCCACACACCAAACTTATACGACGCTGGCGCATCCTCCAACTGCGGGCAGACTTCCTTTTCTCTCCCACTTGCCATTTCTACACATAACATAACCTGCAGTACTTATACTCCAAACCAGTCACCTCTTCTTTCGCGCGAAAGGGAAACACGCTATCTGAGCTCACATACAGGGCATGAGACTACATTGCGCATGCCATGAACCGTTGAACCGTGCGGCACACACGCGCTCCGAATATAATACTGTAAACTAGTGATGCACCGATGTATCGGCCGCCGATATTTATCGGCCGATTTTTGATGAATTTGAAACCATCGGCATATCGGCAATAGCACGAGAAAGGCCGATACCGATTGTTTATTAATTAACTGCATAAAGAAATCCATTATATGTAAAAAAAAATAAGTTAATGTCGTTAATAAAATAAATGCTGAATAGCAAAAAACACCTTTGAAGGTTGTCATGTTGTCTTATTATATGTGTTTTAGCTTAATTTGTGCCTCTCTTATTATGTTGGTCAGTTGAATGTTAATTAGATCCAATCCATGTTCAGTAAAAATAATTTGATGCAGAAATAAACTAGCTAATAGACCAACTGTATAGTATTGTATACAAGTGTTTAATATCGGTATCCGCATCGGTATCGGCCACAAGTTGTCTGTTTAAATCGGTATCGGTATCGGCCCAAAAAAATCCTATCGGTGCATCCCTACTGTATACATTCATAGGTTTTATACTGCATGAGGTAAGATAACTTATAGTGCCCGAAATGTTTTACTCCAAAACAAAGCAAAAACACTTACATTTCACCTTAAAGGGACACTTCACCCATTTACATTAAGCTTTGTATAGTTAGAAACCCAGTCATGTTTTTGAATGGTCGTGCATCATTCCCTCTGTTTCCGCTTGAGTCAGGAGAAATACAGATTTCAGTGTTGCACTTCCTTCTTTCAATGATGTAAAAATCATCATATTGCATCATTGAAAGAAGGAAGTCCAATATCTTTGTAGAGGGGATGAGAACACAAAATTTCCTTTTCTCTGTCAAATAGGCACGGAATTCTAAATTTATGTTACATTTCGACTACAAATATGATCCACTTTTAATAAAGAGTAATGTTTCCACGGGTGAAATGCTCCTTTAAAGTAACAACTTTTTTTGTAGTCATAAGTAAAGTTTGTTTTTCGTCAAAATAATAACTTATTTTAGTTATGAGTCAATGCGGAAATGGTAACGCAACAACACGTGTATGACGTGTCTTGTGGTAAAACTGCCGACCAATCAAAATGCAGTGGAAAGAGATCCAGCTCCGCCCATGGATCTGAATCCAACCCCGCCCCCTGGATGTTGTGTTCTGCAGTGAGGCGCTACTGTAAATTTCTGTCACAACAATGGAAGGCCCGCCTCTCCTCATTCCATTGGACAATGAAAGAACGTGAATGACATTGGGCACTTTTCCGCTCTGAGCGCTCCTTCAAAAATGCGTTGTGCGGCCAAAACGCAAGATGTTCGGCGAGGATAAACAGCGCACATAACACTCACTGGCCATAGAAAACCATTAAAAAAGGCATCTGCCATAAACGCGTTCGATGTGATTGGCCCCTAAGAGAGGTTTACCAAATATATTATGACACTAAGCGATTTTTTTTACATTATACCTTTACTCAGAAAGGACAGTGGAAAGTGACTGGAGAGACTATTTTAAAGTAGAGATCTTTGCCAAGAAAGTTTTTTTGTTAAATACTAATGAAATGATTTGTGAAAATAAACCATTTCAAGTACAGACTAATAAACTTTAAAATATGAATAAGGTGAAATTACTGAACCCAAACATAAGAGCCTGATAAAAACAATGCTCATTTACATGTCTGATGTGCTTAGAGGATTTTGCATCTGAATATAAACAAAAACGTTTAAATGATTTGTTTCCGTGAGTGTGTGTGTGTGTGTGTGAGTCTGTGTGTGTGTGTGTGTGTGTGTGTGTGTTTGTGTTCCCTCTCTTACTAACAGATCTCTTTTTGGTGCTGTTAATTTGGTCTAATTCATCTTCTGTTCGACTGATCAAACCTCTGAGATCATCCAGACTGGAGCACACCAGCTACAGAGAAATGACAAGAAAGAGAAATTGAAATGTAAGAGACATAAGGATGCCTTTTAATAAAGACCTAACTGTTACATAAATACTTCTTAAATAACACTTTTGGGATCATTTATACTAAGTAAGTATAACTTAGCTTCGTGTCAGTTCTGATCACACTGTCTGGGTTTATTTCTGCAATAAAACCTGCTGCCGCTACATTATCCCGCTTATTACACAGACATTTACCTCATAAGTAAGGATAAGGAACATTAAATATTGATTTGAAATATTTTATTTCCATATTTTAATGAATTCAGACCTTTCACAAGGAAAACCCGTTTACTTTTTGTTTCAAGATAAGGGAAGACGTTCAAATGTCATGAACACACTATTTGATTTTTAAATATAATGTCATATAGAAATAATTATAATAATACAAACCGGTCGTGACTGGTCAATCAGAATCAATCATTTTAGAGCGGCGTGTAATAAGTAGAAATATGAGGGAGATAATAACAGATAATAACTCTTTCATGATGATGAGCTCACCTGTAATGATGGTTCCACTGGACCGGTTTTTCTCTTCACTGATACAATCTTTACATTCAACTTTCTTCCTGGATATAAAGAAACATTACATAGCATCAGTAACACATGACAAACACTCAGAACTACACAACATAATTTATAATCTCATCATGTGCATCATGGCAAGTGGTGTCCCTCTTCTTTACAAGAGTTAAAATAAACTTTAAAAATCTCATTTTTGGCTTTAAAATACATATTTAATTGAATCTCAGAGAGGCATCATGGAGTGTAATTGCAACAACATAACCTTTTTAACACAAATGAAGTGGTTGTATTGTGAATACTTATTTTTTAACACATATCATTTTATTAAATTGTCTTATATATAGCAATATTTAAGAAAAAAGTAAAATCCCCCAAATTCATGTCTGTGGTGTTTTCTTGAAGATAGCTACATTTGTGACAGTTCATGTGTTGCACTTTATTTGTTTCTGTGGTGTTATGTTTATAACTTGCAGATTTAATATATTTTTTATTTTGATAAATATTTACTTATTAATATTTCCTAAATGTCCCTTAGCCTGAAATCATCATGATGGCAGCCTCCAATTTAGAAAAAAAACTGGATCAAGGCTAATTTGTCTGTGGGGTTAAAGACTCTATAGTAACTCCACAGTGTTATAAATTATTTCAAATTAAAAATTGTATTAAGCTTCAATTTTAATGGATACAGCATATTAAACGAATTTTAAATGCATAACAATATAGTTTATGAAAAGAAAACCACATTTATTCACGCCGAATTTATTATTTCCACAAATGTATTCACGCTGTGTGTCTAGCATGGAAACTATGGCCCTTTTTTGCCCCTGATATAGGGAACCAATCACAGAACAGGGAGGGGGCAGCAACAGGGCAGCAGACGCAAAGTTAATTTTCAATGCAGCCTTAGATAGTGTTCGAAATAGTTTGAACACAAATTTATAAAAAAAGAGAGCAACTTCTGGCATTAAATTTCATATTCAAGTAGGTGTTTAGATATGGCAAGACATGATAGTCACGAAGTTTTATAGGACCAACCTGCTAGGCATCGTCATCGATGAAGTACAATTAACTTATTAATGGTAAGTGGTATTTATTAATATCATATTGTCATTATGTCTGTACTGTTGTTTTCACTAAGTTGTGTTGCTTTTCAATATCAATATACAGCTACCGGTTTAGTTGCATAGCTTTCAGCTGTGTGCACACATACCGATAAAATTCTTTTTGCGTTTGAATTGATGTCGCTCTACATACATCATCTGGTAAAATTGAAACGATTGGCTATGAGCTACGTACAAACACATTTGATAGACATTCATCGCGCCCAATAAACAGCTCTGGGCATTCGTAAACCACGCCTCAAATACGAAAAAATTAGCATATGGTTACCAGACCACGTCTCATTCTCTATGATACTGGTCTGGTGTTAGCCAGGCTAAAACAAAGAAGCATTTTTCAATTTCTGCTTCTCATTTATTGAAGAATGACCCATGTGTGTTATGACAGTTATTGTTGTCTATTGAGACTCACGAAGTTTCTGTTTCTTCTTTCTGATGTTGTCGGCTCTGTGCAGACGCTTCTTCAGTCTTCTGGCCTTTATGTTTAGTTTGCCTGTGTTTGTCTTCCTCGTGCTCTCGCTCTTCTTCTTTCTTTTCTTTCTCTTGGTCGTACCCATTTTCCCTTTCGATTGGTCTCGCCGGCTGTTGATTTTAGGCTGGATGATAGTGTGACAGTGAGTACAGAGGTGTGGTGATGCTCCGGAGCATTGAGCACAGAGACGCTTCTCATCGACGGTCTGCTGAGACACATCATCTGTCCGGAGACTCAAAGCAGGAGATTTCCCTTTGTAGCAGCTGTCTCCTACTCTGAAACACGGCTCGATGTTCGACTCCTGTTCTTCTTTTAAATGTTTTAACTCCATAGACTTCTCCTGAATGCCTCCAGAATCCTCCTTACACTGTAAGTGGACGCCGGAGGGGCATTTTTGATTCAGTTCCTCTCCATCATGAAGTGAATCGCCTTGTAAGCCCCACGCACACATCTCTACATCACCCGAGCTGTCATTCTCCACCTTCACAGCATCTACATACAGAAACGATCCTTTATTCATCTCATCCTTGACTGCTGTCTTTTCTGAGCTTAGTGCCTCCTGAGATCTCTTGACATGAAAGAGCGGCAGTGGAAACTCCATCTCTAGACAAGGACTCTGGCGGTAGATCCTTAAATCTGCACCGCAGAAGTGGGGAAAGTGGATGTAGGTGTTCTCCTGCCCGTCGTAGCCTAGGATGGACTCGCGGCACTCGTGAATGGGCTGCCCGAGAACGGCGTCCTGCACGTCTTTCTGCGTCTCGTACACGTGATCGCAGAGTCCCTTGAGAAGCCACACGCGCCGATTAAACGGAAGGAGGTGGAACGGCGTTTCCTCCAGCGGATTCATCTCCCCTACGGTCCAGAAGAACTGATGGCAAAGACCAAGCTGCTCGGCTCGCCCGACCTGATCTTCGCTCCTGCCGACCGCCTGATACCAGCCCTGAACTCTGCGACGCAGCTCTGCCTCCCACTTCCTGTAAGGCAGCGGTGGGCGTCGGTGTAGGGTCGGTCTTTTGTGCGGGGGGCAAAGCAGAGAGGTCATAACCTTTGAGAGGAAAGAACTACAGCGGGGCATCAATAAACAACGCTCCAGCTCATAGAAAACAATCTCAGGGAGGTTCAGCGCCGTCTGGGCCAGACACAGAAAGTGACCGATGGCCGGGAGCTCCCACATGGTACGGATCGACCACGGATCTGCCAGGGAGAGCAATGAACGTTCCCATTCCTCCATCTCTTTGACCGACACCTCCTCTGCCTCTTTCTTCTCCAACTCTCGCTGTCTAGATGTCAAAGGTTAAAGAGTCAGTGGTAAGAAAGTAAATACAACAGATTTTTGAAATTACATCTGAAGCATTTTTAGTTAGTATAATGTGATTAATAACATGTCGCCTTCTGTAATAACACTAAACCAAAAATAATCAGGATTTTTAGGAATAATCAGGGATTGAGCAGTTCTACTAACAGGTTTTTAGTTACGAGGTCTTCAGATGATTATGTGCTCACCGTTTCTCCTCTTTGGCTCGTTGTAGCTCCTCTAGTCTCAGTGCTTGAACCATTATAGACTCGCTGCCACCCACCGTAATAGCCGCGAGGCTTCGCGGGACTGACCGTCTCCTGGATGACGCACCTGCCGGGCCTTTTTCATCCTCTGTGCCAAAGCGACCTTTAGACGTCACAGCCAGGGTAGTTTTCTCCCTCAACGTTCTAGTGAAGAAAAACAGAACCAGATCATCACTCGGTGACCGGCGTTCAAATCACGACATACAGCTGAACTTCTCAATAAAGAAAAATCATCAAATAATCTTGAATAGTGGTTAAAGGCCTGAGCTGGTACTCCAAATATTCCAGGTTTCAAAAATGATTTAGATCAGAGTATCGCGTTTTCAGCTGTTCTTAACCATCTCAGGCATCATCACTGGCTGACTGTCCATGTAAGTGTTAAAGTTAAGTTAAAGTTGGATTGGATGCAAATTTCTAAACACAGATTACATCCTGTCTTTTTAGTTAAACACATAACTAATGGTGATTTACCTGGACAGAAGGGTGAGCTTCTGTTCTAGAATCATCTCGAGTTTCTGGGCCTGTTTGGACATCCAGTGATGAACTCCATGAAAGCGGTAACAATTCTCCAACATCAGTCTGAAATCAGCCACAAACGCTGTGATGGATTCATACTCTCGATTCACAAACTTATCATCCATCTTTTTGAAGCACATCTCGCCATCAGGGGCCTGATCGCCCTGCGATCCAGGGCCGACGGGGTGCCAAAACGCTGCCGTCGTAGCTTTGTGCTTTTCCGAAAGAAAGCTTTGAAATATTCTGTAGGCCTGTCGGATCTCTGGCGTGAGATCGTCTTCATCTTCCACTGTGCTAGACGGTAAAGACCTGCTGTCGTCTTCTGAGATCACCGTGCCATCCGCTTCACCTTTATTACAGTGTGACATGAAATTCTCCAGCCCTGATTGGTCAGATAAACCGTTACACAGCCGCTCTGAGACCTCCAGACACCCGGGCCCGTGGTACTGTGACCCAAGCTCGGGTTTGAGTGCACACGAGGCCAAGGTCAAACGGTGGTTCAGGTTCATGTCCCGGGCACTGTGTGACACAGATTCACACGCGTGTCCGCTCTTCATTCTCCAGCTGTGATGCTGAGGACCTCACTCACCTGGACACGTGCCTCCTGCATCATCTGTCAATCAATGTCAAGCTGTCATCATATGAGGTCATATCTGTTCCTGATGGACACTGGGATAACAAAGCACACCAAAGTTTCATTACAGGTCCAGTTTAAATGAGGTCTGGCTAAATGTTTAAAACCAAATACAGTTTAATTTGAAAAAAATAGCGCAAACTAAAGAAACTCTTTATGCATTATTGTGATTTTGTATCAACTAACACATTCGCTAAACTCCTTAAAACGGCATATTTCAGCAACAAGTGGACTTGATTCATATTTTAATCGTTATGCTGATGTTTTATAAGCTTCTCTCACATTACCGGAGCGCTCTGCTGTGCTGTCGCGTAAAACATTAAACCAGGAGCACTAGGCCACAACGCCGGCGGCCTCGATTTCACTCCCACGCCCAGGACGGGTCGACTGAGACGGCAGCATCCGGTCTCCCTCACGATGATTTCTCAAGCTCATAGTTCCAGTCCTGTGCGGTCTGTGAATAAACAAAAGCGTTCGCGTAAAAAATATCTGCGACTCTTACTTAAAACAAAACAAATGAAAAGATAAAATGGGTTTAATAAAATACAAACACACAGAGTCAATCAGAGTCAATCAAAGACACAGAGACTCGCTGTGTGTGCGCGCGCGGGTGCGTACGTGCGTGTGTATAATAACAACAAAAGTATAATAAATAAACTTAAACGAGTTTTTGATAACGTGATTAATTTAATAGAGTAGAATCTGTGAAGACCCGGCGAAGGTCATTTTTACTGTTTTTAATGTTTAAAATCATCCTCATAATGATTATATATTTTATGTGACAATATAACCTTGGTATCTTTAATATTGACTGACCAAGATCATGTTTGGAATTAAAGTTTAACGCTTTTACTCTTATCATGAGATTATGAGACTTTAGTTTATTCATTATCATCATTTTGACTTTGATGACCAGTACTCCTTTTTTCATTTCTCTTTCTTATTTAAGTGAGTTGTTGTTTTGCATTAGCTTGTTTTGAGCTGTTTTATTTGCATCCACTGGCATTTTAACTTACATTTGTCACGCTAATATCGCAGTTGTTATGACCAGCAGGTGTCAGTGACGGACATTATTATAATTATTTGTAAGCGCTGCGCAGACTGACCAGCATGTGACGTCAAAGTATCGCGAGATCGATTCAAAAGCTAAAGGCCTTGATGCTCTTTTGTTTTGTTTTAAACTGGGCTTTAACCCGCCTGAGAAGCCTTGCTCGCTACAGTCAATATCTCTGATCTGATACTCAGTTTGAGTCCCGGCTGATCTGACGACTTATGTCTGTGTGAAGTTTACATGTTTTCTCATGTAGGTGTGATGTTTGAGTAATTTCACCTGTTCTTCTGTCAGTACCACCAGGTACCTAGATGTGACTTTAAACACAACAGCTGTTAAAACAAGTGTAATTATCACTAGCACTGCTTTTACCCATAAGACATAAAAAAAAATAATCCGTCCAAAAATATGTTTTAAAATATGCTTAATTATATATATTTTTGAAAATAACCTATATTTATTTCAAAATGTATTTCAGGGGCAAACAAATACATTTCTAATTTTACAACCCATACGGCAATTTTTCCC
Source organism: Paramisgurnus dabryanus (assembly GCF_030506205.2). Taxonomy (NCBI): domain Eukaryota; kingdom Metazoa; phylum Chordata; class Actinopteri; order Cypriniformes; family Cobitidae; genus Paramisgurnus; species Paramisgurnus dabryanus. Next base: position 7,371,356 of record NC_133354.1, read on the forward strand.
TGGCAGAAATATTAAAGTTTGTACAAAATGTATACAATTATACAGTAAGTTATATTTACGGGTTTGTAAATAACAAAGTTTTTCTTTCAATGTGACGTGACTATAAATGCTTCAATTTAGATTTATTTTGTAAAATATATTTTAAAATATACAAAAAGTGGCCAAAAATATATTGGTTAAAAAAATACATTTTTGGAAACATAATTCAGTACACATATTTTTATGCACATTCTTTTGTATATTTTGAAATACATTTAAACTTATATTTGAAAATATATGTTTTGCCATATGGGTAAAACAAGCACGTAAAGCGCTATGCTAGTACGTTTTTACTTTATTCAGAGGATCCCATATTAAGATTTAATGGCAAAATGGTTACTATGGCAATCTTTTGTAAGTGGCTTAATGGATGTATCATTGATTGATAAGTCTGAACTGAAGGATGTTGCTTACAGCTGCTTGTGTTACCATAGTGACCAGACCATAAAACAGCACCCATCTCATTTAATAGAATAAGTTAGTTTAGCAAAAATATATGAAATGTGATAACATCACAAATATATACTGCATACAGCGGTCCCTCAAACTGTAGAGAGATTTAAATAAGATTTCTTAATGTGCGTTTACGTATATTAAATAACAGAGATAAATCCTCTGATGGAAAATACATTTTAAGATCACATTAGGCAGTGGTTCTCAAACTTTTAGCTGTGCGGCCCCCCTTGTGTATGATGCATCTTTTCGTGGCCCCCCCAAAGAAACATAAAACATACTAAAACTTAAAATTTGAATGAAACATAATATGTTAAATGATACAATGGAGTGATGTTGGTTTATAGCTTTTATCTTTGTTTTTTGTTTTAATTGCATAGAATTTATGATAAATGAATGCATTTTATAAAATGTCATTAACAGTCTGAGAATCACTGACATAAGGCACTAAAGCATGCAAATGCTATTTATGAACTTTTATAAGATGCAAATAATTGATTTATCAAATTGTAATCTGTTGTAAAAAGTTGGATGTTACTCTGTCAGACATACAGACAGGGGTTTGACAACTAGTCAAAGAAATCACCATCTAAATACATTAAAGAGATCTAATCAAGTCTTCTGCTTAATGCATAGAAAGATACTCCAGTAATCTTATCATGTGTAGGAGATCAGCTGATATTTCAATGGTTGCAAACCATGCCAAGAAACTAAAGTCTATAGATGTCCAAAATCTCAATATGAACTCAAACATTTCTCTTCTAATCCTCCCTGTGATCTCTTGTTTACATTTATCATTTTAAATCGATACCTTCAAGAAACTTAAGTTTTATCTTTTGAGATATGAAAAACCACACATTGTTTCTGGAATCAAAATATTTAATAAGTACATAACAAGTATTATACCATGTATAAAATTTGGAATCACAATTCAAAGCATTGTTTCTGCTAGGACAGCAGGTCAAATTTGCCACATTTAAAAAGCTGAACGATGGAAGAGCAGAAACGAAATAATAAGAGGAAAATAAATCAACAACCTCCATCAGCAAACACACCATCATCAGGTTTAACCATCGACAGTCTCCTGCTTACAAAATATCTCTTGTGGTCTTTAGTAAGTGCAATAAAACCCTAACACACCAACATTGAAGTCAAAGCAGATGAGTAGAGCGAGAGATTGAGAAAACGCAGAAGAGAGAGAGAACAGCCAAAAATCACAGAGAAACTAAACGGAAGAAAAACAGAGAGCGACACACTTCACAGATTGCGGTATAATCATTAAACGCTTTACATTTGCAAGAAAAAAGACATCACCACAAAATAAGACGAACGAGCCGAGCAACAGACGACCGAAGGGGTTGAACAGGAAGTGACACGTGTGCTCTATCCCATAATGAACAGGGTCCAGTTCTACTGTGATTGATCCCATTCCACATCAGTGGAAACTTGTACATTAACAGGAAGATCTGGAGTGATTTCACTTCATCTCATCTGTCCTGTAGGTTTAAGGGTTCTCATTAAACCAGCAAATCAAAATGCAGAACAATTAAAAAAACATCATCTGACCGCCCATTATTATTGAGTTTACCTCTCTAGAACATGTGTGACAATGAAACTTTACATTTAACCACATTTTACCTTCACATTGTCATTACTGTAATGCAAATTCAATATATTATTTCAATTGCATTTATGCATATTAACAATTAAAACATATTAAAGTATTTACACATTGCAGTATTTGTTGTACTAGCTTTACTAGTAGATTTTAATTTAGTTACATCTGATATTACAGTATTTTCATACTGTAACAGATGAAATACTCTAATACAGTAATAACAAATAAAACATCAAATAAAATCTGCAGACACATTAATGGTAATGATAATGTGAGGTAAGATGCTCTGAATCAAAATATATTTTCATTTTGGGCTGAAAAACGAGCCAGATTCTAGTTTCATTCTTTATCCATTTGGCAGATTCTGTTAACTAAACTCATGTTAACTTCTATTTTACCATTTTTAAGGCAGAATTTGCTACGTGGTAATCCAGTAAACTAATGTTTTCGGACAGGATTGTGTCATGGTTAGTTGAATACAAACGTCAGGCTGGCGTTTGAGATGAAGTGCGTGTGAAAGCATCGCTGCTGTGCGTAGAGCAGATTCATGTCCATATTCACTCTTAAACTCATCGTCCTTTACTGTAACCAGGGAAAAACTGATCCAGGAGCAGCTGTAGGTTTTTATTGAGGGTCATGGGATAATCTTTGCCCAGGTCGTGGCGGCAGGCGGGGCAGGTGAACACTTCGGCTCGAAACGACCTCTGCAGACAGGTCTGGAGTCAGAGATGAGACGTAAAAGAGAACAGAAAGGCATTACAGACAGATACAAAAACACTAAAGATGATTTCAAACAGCTCGTGAGCTACACAACTCTCCTAAAGTCACATCACATGAGCTTTCTGTGAGGACATTTCGCAATTAATTAACTGATCTTCCTCACAAACACTGACACACACTAGCTTTACATCATGTGTTTTATCTAAATCGCTGTATTTATAAAACCTCTGACAGATGAAGATTTCCTCTCATTTTGGCTGTTCTGTGTTGTGTTTTAGGTATGAAGGAGTTTGATTGACAGGTGTCACTCATGTGTGCTCACCTTGCAGACGTTGTGTGAGCACTCAGTGGTGATTGGCTGGTAGGATAACTCCTGACAGCAGACGCACATGAACATCTGCTCCACCTTACGCAGGAAGTTCTGCAGGAGAACAGGAAGTGATGCATGACGGTATCCATGGCAACTGCATTATCCTGACAGTCAGGGCAAATGTGTGCAGGCCTGATACAGTGAGCTAAGCTAAGAAAGCAGTGTGTGTGTATGGTACATGTGTAATGTGTGTGTGTGGTTGTGTACCGGTCCCTCCACGAGGAAGCTCAGAGCTTCATCCCAGAGTTTCCTGTTGGGTTCATCTTCTTGTATGAGACTCCGCTGTTCCTCTGACAGAACAAACGCTTCCACATCCTTTGAGCGCTTCACCTGTGGCTCCTCCTGCTCCTCACACACACCTGACACACACAGATGAATCTTCTAAATCTCATGATATTTCTGCCCGTCAAGTTAAATTTTTTGTTGTTTTTTTTCGACACATACAAGACTGAATAAACCATAATAAAATAATCTTACATTAAATCTTATTCTTTAGGGTCATAAATAAGTTGGCTAATACAAATTCACACCTGACATGAACAGAATGGAAGCGGGCCAAGATCAAAAATTGTATCATTGCGTGAGCCAGATTTAAATGTGTAGCGTTTCTTGTATTTGACACATGTGTGCTATGGGATGCACCTTTATTTTTAAGAATGAGTGTCCCCCTAACTTTCAGGTTGGCCTAAAAAAAAATGTCATCCCTGCGTCACTCTATAACAATACACAAAGTGTGTAAAAAAAATGGTACAGAAAAATGACATTTTGATGAAAAAAATATAAAATTCTGGAAAAATCTGGAAAATAACTTAAAATTCCATAATATTCAGGAAAATCATGACCTGTGGAAACCCTGTTACTGTGGGTTCACACCAGCCGCGTTTGAGGCATCAAATTCGTGTATACCGCAACTACTTTGCCACTTGAACTTTTTTTTACTCTCTTCATTCGCACATAAAAATCTAGTCACAGAGACATTCACGCAGAAATTTGCATCATTGGAGGGGCTTTGCGACTCCATTTGCTTTCTGTAATCACATCACTACTAGAGCAAGCTCCTGATTGGTTAACGCGGTGCGTTTTTCTGCCAAAGTTCAATTTTTTTCAGCTTGCGTTTTTCCCCGCGGCAACTCTCCATGCGCTCGAACAAGACGTGTGAATGAGGCGGAATTGCGTATACTGCACCACGCTAAACGGCTCATTTGTGCCGCGAGACCTCCAGACGCACCTAAACGTGTCTTCACATTGACTTCACATTGAAATCAGTCGCGCTTGACCCCTCTACAGCGGCTGGTCTGAACGCAGCATTACAGATATTGGCCAAGTTTGGAGTTAATATTGAAAGTATGGAGTATGTGTAATATTTTTCTGTACCTGTGAGGTTTTCCTCGGCTCTGTCTGGACTGCTGTTACTCTGATGATGATCTTCTTCCTCCACGTTCACCGCCGGCTTCTCCTCTTTCTCTCGAGCGTTCCTTTGTCCTCGTGTGGATCTCGGTCGACCTCTTTTCCTGCCCCGCGTAGATCCGCCACCTCCTCGGGCACTCGCTTCTTTCTTTGTCTTATTGGCCATCGCTTCTTGATACCCAGGAGGATACTGAAGCAGACAGACGGACGTTACTAGATTGATGAAACACTTCACAGACTGCTCTATCATTTGAATGAATAGTGGTGTTTTATAAACAGGGTTCCCACTCCTTAACTTCAAATTCAAGGACGTTTCAAGGACTTTTCAGGTCCAATACCCTCAAATTCAAGGACTAAATGTGAGGACACATTTCAAGTGAGAGCAAGGTTACATCGTGTTATCTTTTAAGATACATTGTTACAGTTCCTTTTTTGAGGGAACTCGCGCTGCGTCACTGCGGTGACACTTTGGGGACGCCTCCAGGGCTAAGTGCGTATGAATGTGTATATCAAATTCAACCAATGGTGAGGCTTAACGACAAAGACAGGGTGACGCGGGAGCCAGGAAGTATATCGCTATCTGAAATATTGCCAAAGACGGCGTTACAGGGACACAGGGAGTATGGCAAGGGAGACGCAGCGTCTCGTTCCCTTCTCAGGGAACAACAGTTACATACGTAACCCGAGACGTTTTCATGTGTCAAACACAACTATGAAAAAAGCATTTTGGTATGAATCAACATTCACATACAGAAGATATAAGCATTTAAAGCGAACAGGTTAGCACGTGTGCTTAAAAGGCTAGAAATTTTATGATATTATCCTACACTACACAGGGAATAATATGGATTTTATCAGAAAACATCTTGCATAAAATAGATTCAAGCACTTTCAATGACCTGTATCTATGTATGTATATTTTCAAAAACTTCCCAGGGCCTTACATTTTTTCAGATTCACAAACTTTCAAGGATTTCAAGGACCCATGGGATCCCTGTATAAAGTTTGATTATATGACAGTGTTAACTTTGGAATAAGTCCAAATGTATTGTGTAATAATCATATGATAAACCCACAGGAAGTCATCAGATGCCACCCACACGCTCACACACGTCATACCTGTTTCAGGTCCTCACCTGGACTTTTAGGCCCAGTTTTTTGCTTCGTTCTATTCCTTCAGGAGTCCAGGGTGCTGGTTCAACATCATCTCGTCTCAGCAGATACCTCCACACCAGAAATCCACACTTACCAATCTCAGGCCAATACTTCACCACCTACAACACAACATATACTCAACAATACACACTATCCATCCATCCACTTATCAATCAATCAATCAAATCCATCCAGTATATTTGAATAGAATTGTTTGTGTACCTTATAAATGCCATCGTATCGGTTGCCCTCTTCAGGTGCATACTTGCTGATGCGTCGGCCTTTCGAGCTGCGGATAACTCTCACCGGTTTACCTGCCCGCCAGTTACGAGACTCCGCCCCATTTTTATCATTCAGGGGTGCGTCACAGTTCAGCGCAAGAGCCCTGAGAGATGATCCGTCACATTAACCACACATGTAAGATTTCCAAACGTCTATAAATTAAATGTCAGAGGTGATGATGATGAAGATATGATCACCTGTTCATGTGTGTGAGAGTCTGATCAAATGAATGCTCTCCGATTCGCTTGTTACCCGACAGGTCTCGACCTCCACTACCCGTGTAGGTGAACTCATCGCCCCGGTCCTAAAACCATCACAACAATCAAAGCTAGTGGACAATAACTAGTTAACTAGAGATCTATAGTTTCTGTATATCATGTACGTGTATACAGCATATGGTTACTCACAACTTCATCCTCAAATCCTCCAGCGAGCACCAGCGAGTACGAGCCGTCATTACTGCGACCGTGTATTCCACCCACGTGAGGCCTGTGAACGCCCGCCTCACTCACCTGAGAGGAAAAAAACAGTTTAAGGCTTCAGTCACACCAAAAGCGCTTTAAACGCTTGCAAACGCAAGGCGCGACGCACTGCCTTTTTAAAAAAAAGAGCAGTGCGACGCGGCTTTTCATATTGCTAAGCAACCACCGAGTCAGCTGTCTTGTCAATCAAATATTGAAGCTTGAGCGCCCTTTTGCTGTTAACTGTCATATCAGCAGAAACTTTAAAAAGAGGACGCTTGCTCTGACCTTGTTTGAGGGTGAGAGGTGCACAAACACACAGGAGAGAGTGAGCGAGTGGTGTCCGGTTCTTCAAAGCAACTGTAAACTTCACTCACCACAACGTAAGGCCCGCCTCTCCCCTCATTCGATTGGACAATGGAAAGACACGAATGACGTCGGGCGCTTCTCCGCTCTCAGCGCTCCTTCAAAAACGCGTGCGCGGCAGGCGGCAAAAAACAGCAAGGCGCTCGGCGCGCATAAACAGCGCGCAAACGCGCCCTGCCCATAGAATATCATTCAAAAAAGGCGCCTGCAACTGCCATAAACGCTATTGGTGTGACTGGCCCCTAACTCTGCCCCCTACACGATCACATGACCCTACATCAGCAAACCCGCTCACCTGAACACGAAACTTCCACGTCGTTCCGACAGGAACACCAGGGACCGGACCATAATGATTGGAGGGGACGATTGTGCATTCTTTAGTACGGCCCACACAAGCCATTCCCTAAAACACAAACACACACAAACACACACAGACACACTTCACTGTGTTCAATCCTAACACTCAATACTAACAGTGTGAAGAAATAAACAACAGCTTTAAGTTTTTAATGACAGACCAATCTCAACATAACACCAACTGTGACGTCACAGTCCAGATGTACGCCCCTAACATTAAATTAAATACAATGTTGTTACAATGAAAAACAAAGTTGTGACTGCTGAGTTAGCGCTATATGCAAGTTAATGCTATATGCTAGATAGCACTAAATGCTGAAGTTCTACTATTGATGTTAGTGTTTAGGTTTTGCAGGTCCATACTGAAAAAAAAAACACAAATTTACCAAACTCTATGTAGATATCAGAGAACAATTTAACAGATTACAATGCATTCGTTGACACCTTTAATTTCACAGTCAGCAGTGGACAGCACCAGATTACACAAACATGTGTGTGTGTGTGTGTGTGTGTGTGTGTGTGTGTACCTGGTAATTATCACGTTGTGGGGACCAATTATCCCCACAAAGATAGGAATACCAGTGTTTTTGTGACCTTGTGGGGACATTTTGATGTCCTCATGAGGAAATAAGCTTTTATACCATGGTCTGTTTAAATACTCGATTCTGATTGGCTGGAAGGTGTGCATTAAAACCGTTTAACGCACAGGTAGTTCCAGTCAGTTTGATTAAAGTTAGAAATTAATCCACTACTATAAACATTGGTAACCATAGTAACACAGTTACACTTGCAGAGAGAGCGAGAGAAAGATTTCCAACTGTTTGATTTTTGTTTTCATTTAATTTAATCCATTTCAATAAATGTAATGTGTCCTTATATAGTAATCGTGGTTAGAGACGTCGGTTTTATTTCACACTTTACATAATTCATTTAAATAAATGATTAGTACAAATAAAGATTGCCTTGTCACTGTCAGTGTTGGCTGTCATTCATAAATTATTTAATGAATTTAAATAAATATGATAATTCATTTAAATAAATGCAATACAATGGCACTACTTTATTTAAAGTGGACGGAGTGCGAGCCTTAACTTAAGAAGATGACCGTCATTTTTTACCTGTCGGTTAAAATTACACTGTAAACATTAATTACAGCTTTAACTTGGCAAATAACCAAGGTATAAGCGGGATAATCCACGGCTAGCCATGCATTAAAGGGTTTTAATGCACTTCGCAGAGGCAACCACCCTCCGCTACGCGTCGGGTGGTTCTTCGCCTCTACGTCGTGCATTAAAACCCTTTAATGCATGGCTGGCCGTGGATTATCCCTTACATAAATCAAACAGAATGATGTTTATTGAAAATGTGAAGTAGCAGAAAGTTTTCTGTGATGGTTGGGGTCTGAGATGTCTATGGAATGTCCCCACAAAACATGGAAACCAGAATGTGTGTGTGTTTGTGTGTGTGTGTGTGTGTGTGTGTGTGTGTGTGTGCGTGTGTGTGTGTGTGTGTGTAGTCAAACCTTGCCCCAGTCTCTGTGGCTCTCTGTAGTGGCTGACGGCATCTTGGCTTTTTTCTTACTGGTTTTGAGTTTCTCACCGGCTTGTACAACCTCACTGCTGTCGTTCTTACAGGTGGGACAATACCTGCGCACACACACACAAATATATATATATTTATAATGCTTACTAACAATATATATACTGCAGTATTGTTTGTATTATGAATCATATTGTGATTATGTTGACAGATTTTGTCATTACAGTTACAGTGCCTTTGTTTTTTAACATATGATGAAAATCTGACTTGTTCATGTTTAAGTGCTATAATTTGGTCCCCAGTGCTTGTGAAAAAAAGATCAAGCCAGTAACTTAGTTTTGGTAAACCATTCTCTGCAAGCACAAGCTTGTGATGTCAGAAGGGGATCTTATTATAATAATCCCGCCCCTTAATCTGCACTATCCAACCATGGCACTGACATTTAGTGCAGAGATCAGCTCATTTGCATTTTAAAGGACACACAAGAACAATACATTTTTGTTTACACCTACAAAGTGTCAATTTTAACATCTTATAATAAATCATCTGTGGGGTAGATTTGTTTAAAGGTGACATAGAATAATTGAATGGAGTACTTATCCTTGTTCTGTGATGTGACATGTAGACAAAATGTTTTTTGTTTGGGTCTGTAATTCCTTAGAAGCTTCCTAAAAACCTCTCTCAGATAGCTCTATTAGTGTGGGGGATTTTAAACAAGTGGTTTTGCCCCTATTTGGCTCCCCCTACTGGCTTAACTTGCAATCTCATTACTGATTGGCTGACTTTGCTGCCACTTAAAAAATGTAGCCAATTATTTTATAGTGGAGGGGCAGTGAGATGCCTGTGATGTCATAAGCATCATTTTTTCAGATTGGGCCGTTTTCTGGCTGACATTTTTAAAAGAGGAATTTCTATGAGACTGAGATGTTTAGCATGTTTAGCACTTTTTGTATGTTTGTGAATGCAGGTAGACTACCATTATTCAACAAAGACAAGGTAAAAATGGGTTTTCATTCTCTGTCCCCTTTAAAGAAGGTGAAAATTGTGATTGCAGATGACTGTGAATATAATGTAGATAAAAAAATCCAGAACACAGTTTGTTTCTATGTTGTGTGTGTGTTTTTATATACTGTACATATATGTTGTGTGTCCTCACCAGTCCTCGTCCTCTGGTATAGCAGACAGCGGTGGATTCAGACAGTAAATGTGAAAGGCCATGTTACACTCGTCACACAATAACTGCATGTGAGCGTCTTGTTTGCCTCCACAAACACAACATGAACAGAAGCGACACTCAACATCTGGATCTGCCTTACAGTGTTTACACTCCGGACCGCTCTTACCTGAAACACACAAACACACACACAATATTAGTGAGGTCACATTTTATATCAAGTCAATTTTATACATTGTTTCGAAGCAGCTTTACATGAAAGAAATCACAGAAAACTGGTAAATTAATAACTAGATATTAGATAAATTTAGGGCTGCAACTAACAATGATTGTCATTTTTTTGATGAATCGACTAATTGTATAAAAACATTAACAAAACATTCTCTCTTAGACTTTTCACTTATTATATCTAAATAAGGCACTACATCAGGGTATTCATGTGAAGAAGTGTACTTTTAAAAGTGTAAAACCACACATTATTACAGCACAGTTTTACTCATTAACAGCCTTTAATAAAAAGATTTGTTCAGTTTTTTAATAATGAAACATATTTAAATGTCAAAATATAAATAAAACGTATTGAGTCTTCAGGGATGATCTTCAACTTCAGACCTTGATGAGTATTAACATGATTTATTATTAACAAAAGAAAGAATCCTTTATGATATGAAAGTGATATACATGCGTTGTTACAATAATACATTCTGGATTTCCTCCTTACTTTAAAACAAATGCTTAGTTTGTGGTTCAATACTATCTTAATAAAAACCCACCAATAATTAAATAAATACTTGGAAAATACTTCACCCTCAATTATTGATAAGTGTGTTGATCAAAGTAAAGGAAGTAAAAAAGCCTTAGCGATAATTTATGATCTGCTGCAATCTTTTAACTCTCCCACTACTAGATTTCTTAAGGAAGAATGGGAGAAAGAATTTGGAGTAGAAATTTCTGAGGAATTATGGCAAGAGAGTTTAAAGGATATTAATGATCATTCTATCAATACTAGACACTGCCTAATTCAGTTTAAGGTCATTCACAGACTACATTATTCAAAAAAGAAACTGCACAGAATTTTCCCGAATGTTTCACCTCTTTGTGAAAAATGTAATTCGGCTGATGCAGACTTGTCTCATAGTTTTATTTTTTGCTCAAGTATACAGAGTTATTGGAATGGAATTTTTAATGTTCTTTCAGAAATTTTTAGGGTAAAAATGCAGCCTGACCCAGTATTAATCGTCCTGGGACTTTCTGAACATATACGTTCATTAACAAGAGGACAACACAAACTACTTGCATACAGTTTAACTACAGCAAAAAAACTACTACTGTTGTTCTGGAAGAAGAAGGAGGTGCCTACAGTCAAGTTATGGCTTGGAGAGATGACTTCCACTTTACACTTGGAAAAAATTCGCTACTGTTTGAATGGGAAAATTGAGCAGTTTGACAAAATCTGGTGTTCTTTTCTCTGTTATCTTGATGGGAACTCTATGGACTAATGCATCTTTTATTGTTGTCATATTTTCAAATTTTCACCATATTTTACAATTTAATGTAAACAGGTCTGGGAAGTTTTTTTGTTTGTTTGTTTGTTTATTGTTTTTTTTTTTTTTTTTTTTTTGGTAAGATTCTGTAAGATTGCAATCCTTTTTTTTTTAAATCTATTTTTCAATAAAACTTAATTGATAAAAATAATTAAATAAATACAAACTCACTTATATTTAAGAAAATTTGAACTTTTATTAACCAGCGTTTGTTTGTGCTTTGCATCCCAATGATTATTCACAGCCCAAATACCAACAACCACTGAACTTAATCCTTCATCTTAACACAGATTAACAGATGACTTGACAGACAACTAGTTGTCCAGTGCGATTCACACAGTATAGCTTCACTGTAAATGCGGTCATGAAACCTAAAAATGTATGGGTGTGAGGTCGGTTATAGAATGCGCCTGTCAGACCCATAAATAACTGAACCGCGTGTGAACTCAACCATCTTAAAGACTCAAATATGGGTTTGACAACCGAATTATGGTACCATGCGAACGTAGCCTAAGATTATAGCCCAATTAGAACAAATGTGTGTGTTTGTGTGTGTGTATGTGTGTGTGTGTGTGCGTGTGTGTGTGTGTGTGTGTGTGTGTCCAAGGTCCTACGTTTGAAGGGTCCATCTGCAGCAGATAGCGCTGGTGCTCCTGGTTTTTCTATCTTGTAAATCTCATCAAGAAATGTCAGCTTACAGTCACCAATCACATCTCCAGGGCCTCTAAAAACACAGCCAATCAGAGCATGAGGCTACAGTGACATCATACTGTCACAAACAAACAGCAAGATAATGTTAAGATTTTCTGTGATTAATTCTTTATAAATCAATTTATTAAAAACATCTTTCTGGATTCTACTAATTTCTTGGCTACGTTTTGAAATGGTTTAATTTTCTTAAACATCACTGTTACTATATTTTGTTAGATTTATGGCTGATGAGATCAAATGTAGGATAATCTTGAACTTAAATGGGCGGTTTCCCGAACAGGGATTAGAATAAAATAAATGTAAGAGCTGTCCAAACCGAAAACAACTTGCACTGACATATCTTAAAATACATTAGTACCCTCTGTTTTGCCTTAAAGTACTGTTTTAGTTAGGCATGTTTGCTAAAACTAGTTATATTTCCTAATTAAAGTGAGACCTAGTCCTGGCTTTAGCTAATCCCTATCCAGGAAACCACCCAAAAGTGCATTTACAAAAAAACATGTCTGCAATCATTGTGTCATAATGAATCATTACCCCAATAAGATCTTCATGTGGATCTCTTTATTGGTGCGTGAGATGTCATTCAGTGATGTGATCTCAGCGTCGTACCAGAATCCTCTCTCCTCCGGCAGCTCCAGGTTATAATTCACCATCACAACATCACCGACCTTCAGCTGATCAAACTTCAACAGAGTTCTGGCCCGCGGCCGGACGTCATTCAGAGTCATCGCCACCACACCGTTCTCTGGATAACTGCAGACACAAACCAACAGATCATCATCATCATCATCATCATCATCAGTACTAGCATCTGTTAACTGAGTTATCATACAGACAAAACTCTTAACATCCTTTAATAGATCTGATCATCACTAGCGGTTAATAAATACTGACAGCTCAGAAAATACATTTAAATGAATATTTGATATTACAGTTACAGAAAATCATTTATAAACCACTGACAGATAAATACTGAATGTATTGTGTACAGAATGACTTTAATATATTAAGATTAATAACACAATCATGTTTGACACTGTATGGGATAAACACAAGTGTATGAAACTCTAACCTTACAATTACACAAAAACACTGTTGCACATAAATACACTAAATAAATGCAGCATTTTTGTCAAATCAACACATATTTTATGTTACTTTAACTTTACAAATTAAGTTAAGTTTATAAGTTATGTCTACTTTAAGTCAAAACTTAAAATAGTAGCTTGAATTGACTTACAAAACCAAAACTGTCAGTTTTTGTTTGTTTATGTGTTAGTGTTTGTGTGTGTCAGTGTTTGTGTGTCAGTGTTTGTTTATTTGTGTGTGTCTCTCACTGTTTGTTTGTTTGTATGTATGTGTGTCAGTGTATGTTTATTTGTGTGTGTCTCTCACTGTTTGTTTGTTTGTATGTATGTGTGTCAGTGTTTGTTTAACCTTATGCTACATTTTTTACAGTCTAGGGTTAAGAAAATAAAACTGATCACTGCCAGCAGAGGACGCCAACAGTTATATAAGAGAGCAAAAACTGACAGATGAATGATTTATCATCAGCATCCAGAGCGAATAAACATCAGTATAAAGATCTGATCTGAGGACAGTAGTATGATGTCATATTAAATACTGTAAATAATGAAGTCAAGTGTGCTTTAATTCAGCTCACATCATCGATGTCTGCGGCAGACGCCATCTTAAGAGAGATGTGTTTGTAAAAACATCTGTCACTGTTTGTGTGTCTGTGCATGTGTTCACGTGTGTGTGTGTGTGTGTGTGTGTGTGTGTGTGTGTGTGTGTGTGTGTGTGTGTGTGTGTGTGTGTGTGTGTGTGGATATATATGTGTGTGCATGTCTGTTTGTTTTTATTTTTTTGATGTTTTATTTGTTTGTGTTCTCAGATTTAGGCTCAGTTTTTGTCATTTCCAGGCGTCATACTTTAACAAACACATGATTGACAAGAGTCCTGACCTGAACACATTTACATGCCAATAGTCAGTTAAAGTTATAGCGCCACCAGCTGGCAACAGGAAGTGACATGTTTTACACTGATTTTACACGCACACACGTACGCACGCGCAAAAACACATTCCAGAAAACCAGTTCCTTCTAACAAAACTGTTCTTAAATAAGCACGAATGTCAACCTATAATCAGAGCCACCACTAAATGAATGTATCTGAATGTAACCCAATCAGCTTTCCCAGCATGCACTGCAGCATGACGCTTTTGGAAACAATGCAGCAGCGTGTGTGACTGAGACACAAATGCCTTAACTAGAATATAGAGGAGGGCAGACGGCTGCAGTCGGGATCACACTCCTGGATTATCGGCCCGAATTTACCCTCCAGAGAATCCAAGAAAAAAAAAATCGCATCTTGGGCCTCTATCGTTTCCAGTGTTCGGCTCAGATTATCATGTAATGAGTGACATTTAAAGATCAAATCTTACACCACCCGATGTGCCCACAAGCATCGTAGCAGCCCCAATCATATCAAACATGATTTAAATACAGGAAAAAAACCTGTAGTGTGAGCCTGACATAACAGTTATATATATATATCATCAATACAGAGATCACACTGTCTGACTGTGGAGATGTCTCACTAAGGGATTCTTAATTGAATTTATCTATTTAATTCATCATTTTATTCAGTTTTTTTATGATAGGGCTCACAATACGGGCACATGTTGAGACTCAAACACAGTCCTAACATCATGCATCTCCACATTAGGGATGGGCATTTTTCAGTAATACAAATTCGAATATTGGTTTATTTAAATAAGATATGTTTTTGAAGTTTTATTTATTTTTCTTTTTTTCACAATTTAACAGAAGGCAGGAAATATCCACAAGCTAAACTTATATTCTGTATATGTTTAAAATCTTTACAATGTCATATATATATATATATATAAAATACACACACACACACACACATGTATGTATTTTAAAGTTGAAAACATTGTAAAAAAAATATATATTTTTTTAAATAGCTTGCTGAAAAATGTAATGTAAGAGCACCTATGATCCAATTCACTATTATAAATTTCCTTTGGTGTGTAAGTGTATTAGTAAACGCCCAAAGTAAACGATGACGCCAGTTATCGCCTTCAGTGTAAATCTCTTTTCTTGCACTACAACAAACACACAGATTGTAGGAAACAGTTTACTTCCTGGGAAGATTGATTAATTGTGAACATCCCTATCCTTAACACTAACTTTGTACATTTCTATTGTTATATTAAAGTTGTACTGTTGAGTTAAAACAGTCAAACAGACATGTTTAGACCAGTGGCGAAGCCAGAAATTTTCAAGTGGGTGGGCCTTTATAAAACAGGGTGGGCAAAGCATAGAATGTACATAAATTGGGAGTGTTTATGCCCATGGCCGGCATCTATTTTTTTCCCAATGTAAGTGCGGCTTTTTTCAAAACAGCCAGCAGCTGTCCATTTTTTCCGCGCTGTGGTCTAAAAATATTCAACTCTGGATGAAAAGCTCAGCTTGTCAATGTAAGTTCTCACACGGCCGTCCAATCACATTGGGTGAAAGGGCGGGACTAATATCACAACAACCAACCGGCTCACAGCTCAAGTATCACAGCAACCAAAGCGCTTGGCTGAAAAAAACAGCTGGCATTTGGCGTCCTCCAGGCGTTTTCAGCCGCGTTTAAAAGCTTTGGCGCTACCTAAGCCAAGTTACCTTAATGCCATGCAGGCAGCACAATGTTTCAAGGGGAAATTTATAAAGCAACTTAAATAACCAACCAGCTTGTCTACAGTATATGGGCAGGTGGGGCTGTGCCTGTTTTATACAGCCCCACCAAATTATTAATTCACTTGAAAACACAGAACTCAATATAAACTGAATTAGTAACGGAAATAGTTTTTACGTTATTTACGTTGCGTGAACGTAGATCCGAACAATATGTCATTCCTCCTCAGCAAAATGCATGACGTGAAAGCGTCATAGGCTACGACAGATTCAACAGGTAGTGATTTTACTAAAGAACTCGTTCGAAAGATTGTTATTTAATGAGACAATGGCCATCAAACAACATGGCGCAATACAAAATTGCATGTGTTGTCATTTAAGTGTAAATATTCCAACAACATTAAATCATACAGCCTATGACATGATCACAGTCTGCCCCCCTAAATAGTTGATTGGAGTAATACTCCTGACTATAAACTGTAAATAAAAATGACACCACTATAAACATTAAGATAATGTCTAAACTCACCATTACATGTCCTGTATTAGTCTGAGACGGGGCTTCTGGTTCATAATAACAAAGTCCAACAATATCTTTGATCATAATGTTCCTTCGTGCAAAGAAAAGCAGAAATACATTTCTCAGACGAGCATTTATCATCGATGAGCGTAACGTTATAGGTTTTTTATACAATATGTGGTGAAGAACAGTCTTTCAACACAGCATGACGTCATTATCAAAGTAATACGTGCTTGTTTCATTTTGTTGACTTTTGAAAAGATGTCCTCAGTAATCCAACATTTCCATGAGTGATGTATAGTCTCCGTCTCCAAAAGTAAACAGGCATAAGCAGATGTCAACGTGGAAAGGCTGTTAAACTTGATGATTTGCGACTCGCTGTTTTCAAATTCAGTTCAATCGCGCGTAGGCGGAACTAACAATGACTGACGAATCATATTCAACGTTTCATGTTGACAAGCGTGTGCACCTATAGGGTAAAAGAAAACTGCGAAACTGACTGAATATGCAAACTTGCACTTAAATTTTATATTTTAATTATATTTATTAAAACTGCAAGCAGTGATGGAAGGGCCCTCGCACACATGACACCGCCACGCCGTGGCATAAGAATTAAAGGGAACAGTAGTAAATAGGCATTTAAGCATGTAAACATAGGTGAACCATTTAAAAGTGTAGTATAATGTGCCACATTTCCTGTTGCTAATTACAAATGACAGCGAGGTAGCATCGTGTAAGATAGCATGAGAGAGAGAGAGAGAGTGAGCGAGTGTGAGTGAGCGACTGTGAGTGAGTGCGAGTGACTACATGTAAATATTGGCACGTAGATGTGTTCAGTCCAGGACTCTTATTAATCATGTGAAGTTTGGGAGACAGATCAGACATTGCATAATCATTGTAAACATGTCACTTCCTGTTGCCAGCTGGTGGCGCTATAACCATAAGTGACTATTGACATGTAGATGTGTTCAGTCCAGGACTCTTATTAATCATGTGAAGTTTGGGACAGATCAGACATTGCATAATCATTGTAAACATGTCACTTCCTGTTGCCAGCTGGTGGCGCTATAACCATAAGTGACTATTGACATGTAGATGTGTTCAGTCCAGGACTCTTATTAATCATGTGAAGTTTGGGACAGATCAGACATTGCATAATCATTGTAAACATGTCACTTCCTGTTGCCAGCTGGTGGCGCTATGACCATAAGTGACTATTGACATGTAGATGTGTTCAGGTCAGGACTCTTAGCAATCATGTGAAGTTTGGGACAGATCGGACACAGTATGCCTGAGTTCCAGCAACCTGTTTCATAGCGAAACATCAAACTTTGGCTGGCCGAAACAGACACATATTTTAATATAGAATCAAATTCTTCGCAATTTAGCATCACACAGGCCTTAAGATGAGACTCGCCAAATATGATGATGATCCGACGAAAACTGTAGGAGGAGTTAGTTAAAGAATGACTGCTGGAAATGAGAAAAACTGAGCCAAAATCTGAGAAATAATTCAAAATAGCTGACTTCCTGTTTGGTGTAGGGCGTTGCTCCAAGAGACTTTTTTGTAGGGCTTGTAATAATACATGAGCATACCGAAATTCGTACATGTAAGTTAAACACAGTCCAAGGGCTGCTTCATTCAATTTTTGAAAGTGGTGCTAAAACATGTTCCTTCAGGTTGCCAGCTGGTGGCGCTATGGCTATAAATGAAAATTGTTATGTAGATGTGTTCAGGTCAGGACTCTTAGCAATCATGTGAAATTTGGGACAGATCGGACATTGTATGCCTGAGTTCCAGCAACTTCCTCTTTCATTGGAAAACATCAAATTTGTCGGGCCAGAACCGACACAAATTTTTACTTAGAGTGAAATCCTTTTTCCTGCAATTTAGCATCACAAAGGCCTTAAGATGACACTCACCAAATATGAAGATGATCCGACGAAAACTGTAGGAGGAGTTAGTTAAAGTATGACGCCTGGAAATGACAAAAACTGCGCACAAATCACAAAAATAACTCTGAATAGCTGACTTCCTGTTTGGTTTACGGCTTCGCTCCAAGAGACTTTTTTGTAGGTCTTGTCATGCTACAGAAGCGTACCGAATTTCGTAATTGTACGTCAAACACAGTCCGAGGGCTGCTTCGTTGAAAATTTGTAGGTGGCGCTATAGAGC
This sequence comes from Paramisgurnus dabryanus, assembly GCF_030506205.2. Taxonomy (NCBI): domain Eukaryota; kingdom Metazoa; phylum Chordata; class Actinopteri; order Cypriniformes; family Cobitidae; genus Paramisgurnus; species Paramisgurnus dabryanus. Next base: position 7,389,955 of record NC_133354.1, read on the forward strand.
CATTTTCCCACGCCTAATTCTAAAGCATACACCACATGTAAATTTTCATCACTCTTGACATCTGTGCAAAATTTCATGAGTTTTCGAGTATGTTTAGGCCCTCTAAAGTCCCGCTGAAGTCGGAGAAGAAAAAGAAAAAAAATAATAATAATAACTCCTTGAAGAACAATAGGGTCCTCACACCCCGGTGTGCTCGGGCCCTAATAATTGTATTACATATATGAAATTATAGTGTGATAAGACGTACATTCGTAGTACTAGTATTTATTTTTGTTAAATTATTTACACATTTGTCTGGAAAATGGCCTTCTGATTGGGTGGGCCACAACTCAAAGTGGGCGGGCCCAGGCCCGCCCAGGCCCACCCGTAGCTTCGCCACTGGTTTAGACACGTGTGTTACACTCAATTAGGACATATCAAGCGATCTCTAACAAAGCAATAGTGAAATGTAGTAACTTACTGAAAGTTTTACTCACATAAGACTGCTGTGACATTCCTGTCAGATCCAATATTGATGGTATAACATTGCTTTTTAATCACAGTCTTTCTGCAAATCCAGCATCGACTTGTGGCTTCTTTACAAATTAATTTGTGGTACACAATGAGGTAAACAAACACTCCCCACGTGAGCTGGAACTTCTTTAAAAACAAACTTCAACCACGTGTTCCTAATGTTAGCTTATGAGGGACGGTTATACAGCGACTGTTTTCTTCCACAACCAAACACTGTACAAAAACTTCTTTAAAGGCACGTTTACTGATTGTTGAGACACTGCATATGGTTGTCTTCCACGTGTGTCATGCGAACATGTGGGCGGGACTACAAAAGCAGTCGTTGCATTTGAATTTTTTAAGGTGTGTTTAAAATCTCTACAATGTCATACATTGGCACATTCCAGGACCGATTGTTTTCTTGGCTTGGTGCAAATTACTGTTATATTTCAGTATTGAGGATGTTTTCAGTTCTGAAACTTGCAGGACGTTCATTTAAAAACCCCGTTTGGAGTCACAACCACTGTCGTTAGTAAATCAAAATCTCACGTGTTTTGTTTGGAATCAACGCATACATGCATTTCATGTAAAACAACACAAACATTTCCGCCTCAGTTGGGATTGTAATGCACTTACGATATTTGCACATTTTAAACGGGCAAATGCAGAAAAAAACACATCAAAATTGATGACGCTTTTTATTTAAACAGCAGATAAACAAACAAGGATTAATTATTACCAGATAGAGACGTCCTGCTGTAATCGTTGCTGCTGTTGTAAATATCTGATTCTGGATCATATGTGTAAGGCTGTATCTGACTGTAAACCATAGTTTATTTTTTATTTGAGTTTAATTTCCATCAATGTCACAGCTGTTAGATTAGTATCCAAAGACTGCGCGTACTCGTAACTCTTTAGCTCTGCCCACTGTACGCCTTCAAGTGTTCGTCTTTCTCAAAAAAAAAACCCCGGAATTGCCGTTCTGACCTTTTAATAATCTGACAACACAAAAGACTCTTTGGATAGATGATGAAGAAATACTACTCTTTAGGTAACCAAGATTAACATTAGATTAGCAAAAGCGGTGTGTGTTTTGTGATCTTTAATTTCATCCTCCCACTGGTTCATACATGGCAGGTGTAGTAAATAACTGTTTAAAGGAACACGCCGACTTTTTGAGACTTAAAGCAGCGCTTCACCTACTAGGAATATAGTTCCCAGTATTAATATGGTTAAAAGATGGCTGTGTCTCATATGACCTTGTTATTTGCAAACGCTGTGACTATACAAATCACAACATATAAATAGGAAAATGTTGGCATTATTTTGTTACCTATTGGCAGCAGTATGCTAGCTGGAGCCATTCACTTCCAGTCTTTGTGCTAAGCTAGGCTAGCGAGGGCTGCGTCAGACAGAGTTACAGCACGCACTGAGATGAAAAAGGTATGTATGGATTTATCTAACTCTAGGGGATAGGGTGAATAAGCTAAAGTCCCAAAAAGTCGTCCTTTAAATCATGTTTTATGTGTGCTCCCACTACATGGTTTTCTACCAGCTGGTAGTTTCGCACAAAGAAGAAAAATATGTCACATCGCTTACTTCCACATTCAAAAATAAGGTGGATAAAAACACAGTACTGGTGAAGTAAAAAAGCATTAGCAGACTTAACCCTGTGGTGGCGCATTAAAAACAAAAGCAGTTTTCTACTTGAATTATTATTGCAGATCGAATATTCAACCATTTGTGCAAATCCCTACTTTTACATCCCCATCAAAAAGCATACACATCCTATATCTCTCTATTGCGGACATTGCATCTTCATGTCAAAACTTTATAAGCGTCTTATTAAAGAAGCAAAGAGAAGTTGGAGCAGAGTTTTAATGACAAGAAAAAGTCGCAAGAGAAAAGTGTCAGACAGACTTACCTGTGCAGTATCACATCATGAGCCATCGAGTTATCAGATTGAATCAAACCATTTATACTTACATAGGATTAAACCTACTTACTTCATGTAACCATAGCAACAATGCCAATCAGAATACAGAGACCATAACAGTGACTCACGAATGACGACATCTGCTTGTAATCCGAATAAAATCCACTGAGGAAAAATAAAGAGACTTTTGTTTCCTTTGAAGCACTTACTCTTCATATTTAATGTGGTATACGGCGTCCTCACAGGCGTCTGTTGAAACTGTTTTTGATGTTGATGGTTCGCTGTTGTCTGAGTTTATTTGTTTCTCTGATGTGCCATTACTGTCCGTAGTTTCCTCAGAACCCAGCTTTCCATTAGTCTGTTTTCTGGGTCTGCCCACCCTGGCAGCAGGTGGCGACGTTTCGGCTTTGCCATTTTGTCCTTTAGAGGCAGGAGAAACTTTTTCGATGACGCCCTCGAACCAGGCGCCAATACTGACGTCCCTGCAGTCGACTAACTCATTAACCTGAACAGGCAACAGATAACAACAAACCAATTACTGTTCACATAAATACTGAATATTTCTAATCATAAATCACTTAAGTGCATTCAAATAATCTTAAACTTGTATTCTTACTTTGTACCGTCCAATCCCAGGATCGATGAGAGGGGTACGGCTGGATGTGGATGGTTGGCTGTCTGATGCCGGACTACATGTTTTGGACCCGTCTCCGTTGCTATTGGAAACCGTTTCTGGAGAAACTGTTGCTGGAGAAACGATTGTTGTGGTAGGTGTGGTTGGGGGTGGGACAGATGCTGTGGTGGGCGGGGCTGTTATGCAGATCACACCCTCACCGTTGTTAAGGACGGGGCTGTCAGGAGCGTCAGTCTGTGAGCGAATGAGAAGCTGGACGATGTCATTAAGCCCGACGTTGTAATCGAACAGCGTCTGACCATCTTCCATCTGTAACCAAATTACCAAAAAGTATAAGTTAACCAACCAATAAATGAGCCTGTTAACCAAATAACATTCAACATAAAATAGAAACAGATGTTGTAGTTAATTCTGAGATAATATACACATCTGTATTCTGATCTTACAGCTCATGTTCAATTTATTTGCTCTGGTTCACGCCTGTACGTGTGTATGTGGTGTCTGTGTGTGGTGTGTGTATGAAGGTGTGAGTGTGTATGTGTTGTGTGCGCGCAGAAAGATTGTATAAAGACAGAGCTGTGCCCGAGACAAAGAGCCGCCATCACAACAAGAGCGACGCCATTTTGTGCTGCCCCCACACCTCAACACACACACACACACACACACACACACACACATATGAACACGCAGTAATGCACACACACATAGTAATATACACACACACACAAATACACTCACATGAAAACACTGTAATACACACATGCACACACACGCATAGACACAGTAATACACACAGACAAATATCCTCACATGAACACGCAGTAATACACACACACACAAATACACTCACACAAACACACAGTAATACACACATGCACGCACGCACGCACGCACACACACACACACACACACACACACACACACACACACACACACACACACGAACATGCAGTAATACACAAACACACACACACACACACACACACACACACACACACAAACACACACAGTAATACACACGCACATGCACGCTCATACAGTAGTGATGATGGTTGTTACAGTGTAACTGTGAGAAGGTTGTTGCTATAGCAACCACTAAAGATTCATTCCACACATACAACCGCACAAAAACACAATCTCAATGTTACAGATGAACACATAGAAATGATTGTGTGTGCGCTTTTATATCATTATCATGAGAATGTGAGGTGTGCGAGACGGGCGGCAGATTTTCACTCACACACACTCGAGCTTTATTATGCGCAATACAGAAAAACGAGAAGAAACGAGAAGTCCACACATCTCTCAGCAAAGATGGAGGACGAGAGAAAAAGAGAGAGATTTATTCCATAGGATCTGTTGTGATGCGGTGACTTCTATGTTTATTTGGATCTGTTGGACTGATGTTAGCGTTAAAGCTCATTTTAACAAAGCATGGTCACGCTGATCTGAAAGCAGACAGATGAAAACGCTTCACAGAACCAGACAGGCGATTCATGAAAACCATTTCTGTCAGCGTAAAACAACGCTGAGCGTTCAGACGGGTTATTTTCTCATCTTTAAGACCAACACAAATGGTAACACAATGTTCTTTGGTGGATGTAAAGTGTTGTGTATCCTCCAGACCTTAAAATCAACAATGAGGTTTAGCCATAAAAGATTTCACATTTCCTCTCTCACTGTAACTCATAATCCATCACAATACATCAGACACAACACAACAACTCTACAATCATTCTCATGTTCACAGAAAATGGCTCAGCAATTGAACACGAAATGAACAAGGACCAAATAATTAACAAAAATAAATCACATGTCACAAGTATGTAAGTGTGTGATGATGTGTATGAAGTGTGTAAGATCATGTACAACCACTTGTGTGTCTGTCTGTGTCTATCTGTGTAAAAGATGGTGACGCACAAGTTTTAAGCTACTTACACACACAAACACATTTCTCACACAGACAAACCAAACTCCAAACTGTTGATGAACTTTAATAAAGCAGAAGTGATGTGTTATTCACGATTAAATCTGCTGAAAAGTGTTCTGGAACGATGAGCTGAAGATTTGCTCCATTTTGAGTCGGACTCTGGCTCACGGCCACGGCTGCTGATCGACGCCATTTTCATTGAGACGTGAGCAGAGGGCACACCATGATCCTCTGAAGTTTAAACAACCCTTCTGAACCGACACATACATGATTCTCTGTGTGCAACAAAGACGGAAACTCAAACTAGACGAGCAGAGGAATGTACGCCACTGCAGATCCCCGCACGGAATTCTGGGATATGAGGAGACGCCCCACTCCCCTCCCCCATCCTCCCGACGACACATGAATGAGAGAAAAGTGGAAATAGGTCAGATTTAACCCGACACCAGACGCAAACACACCAACTTACAAATCAGTTTACCACATTGTTTACTGCCACTACTGCAGTAAAATCACACCAGTTTCCCTTTCATCTGTTTATTAGATGATGATGATACTGTGGCTTTAAAACCGATGAAGGTTCACGCTGCGACCCGAAACGCTTGCGGATCACAGATTCTGTTTAAACATTCAAACAACAGTCTCCAAACACTTTAACATCATCACGGGCAGATGATAATCTTATTTCCTGTCTTCAGCCAAACATTATTATTTATTATCCTGTCTTCTTTAATAACCGTTTAATGTAATAGTTGTAGACTAATCCTAACAAATAAACTGATAAAATCAACTTCATTTATGTTAAAGTCTTACATATGAGAATGAATATACTGGGAATAAACCAGTTAGACCAGTAAGCAAAACCCTAACAACCACCCAAACCCAACCACTATATATCTCATATTACAGACATTACCTCCACACTTCAGAAATGAAGAAGGAATAATTAAAGGGGACATTTCACTAGACTTTATTAAGATGTCAAATAAATCTTTGGTGTGCCCAGAGTACTTACGTGAAGGTTTAGCTCAAAATACCTCACAGATAATTTAATATAACATGCTAGAATTGACACTTTGTAGGTTTGAGCAAAAAACGTGCTGTTTTTTAAATGCAAATAAGCAAACAATGTTTGCATTAGCGTTTGCATTTACTAACGCAAACACTGATCGCCATAATGTTGGTTTGTTGAAATTGAAACTTATTTGTGCTGTCAATAATTTTCTCTCTCTGCACTAAATGTCAGTGCTGTGGTTGGATAGTGCAGATTAAGGGGCAGTATTATTATAATAAGATCCCCTTCTGACATCACAAGGGGAGACAAATGTCAATATTTTTTCACATGCTCGCAGAGAATGGTTTACCAAAACTAAGTTACTGGGTTGATCTTTTTCACATTTCCTAGGTTGATAGGGACCCAAATATAGCACTTAAATGATATGTCCCCTTTAAATCTAAAGTCAAATATACATCTATCATGTTAGTTCATTTACATATTGCACAATAATATCCGTAACACTAATTATTATGAATACTAGTACTAATGATAGCAAGTTAATGTTTACTTGCAAAAACGGACTGTGAGAACATTGAAAAATGAACATGTATACCGATACCGATGAATTTACTGCTAATTTAATTAAAACTAAAGGACACATCATGCATGACAATCCACAGAGAGAGAGAGAGAGAGAGAGAGAGAGAGAGAGAGAGAGAGAGAGAGAGAGAGAGAGAGAGAGAGAGAGAGAGAGAGAGAGAGAGAGAGAGAGAAATTGTGTTATCTTATACTGAGTTGTGTGTGTTAGGCACAATTATATATACACACACACACACACACACACACACACACAGCACACACACACACACACAAATGTTAAACAACAAATCTTTGATGTTTCAGAGACAAACAGAAGAATGGTAATTATTCGAGTGAAATCTGGCATTTCCTCCTCACAGACGACACGACACAAAGACCTTTTCTTGTTTAATTCCCTCGTATTTCCCCACAGCTCTACTGGCAGACTGGTTAAATAGTTATCCGGTTAGTAAGTCATGACTAAGTGGTGGAGGATTCTGTACTGCGCTGCTACAACAGCAGATTAAAACAGACGCTTTTCTCTGAACTGCAGGCTCAGGCCGCGCCAAACCAGACGTGCAAATCAAGATGGCCGACCGTCAGAAAGACACGCAAACCTCTGCAAGCGACGCCAAGACTTTAACATCCAGCCATACTGAGAGCAAACTTTCATTGTGTAATTACATATCACTGCTATCATCATTGTGTTTTACAGCTGTAGAAACATCTTCAGATCCGAGTTAAATATCATTAAAAGATGAAAAATAATCATCCAGTATATTAGTTTTTCAAGAGTCGTCTCTCTGTGTGTGTAATCTGTTCAGATGTGTCAAGCTTTGTCTTTCTTGTGTGGAGTTCAAGAACACAGAGGATCTTCGAGTTCATTCTGACAGCACTGTTACACAATAAAAAACACAGCAAACATCAGGAGAAATGAAATGTGATCAAGCATTCAGCACAGAACCAGACAGAACCGCACGTCTGTCCAACACACACGCAAAATTTGAGAGCAACAAGTCAACAGCCAAAACCACATCAGTAACCAGAGCCCTGCAAACAATTCTGTCCAAAACCCTACAGAGCTCCCTACATAGACAGCATGTCAAGGCATCATAATCTATCACAAGCAATCCCACAGTAATTCTTAGCTCATGTGGCAGGATTGTGGCGGTGTCCATGTTTTGTGTGGTAGCACATGGCCTTTTGTTTGGGTTGTGTGCTTCCGTATCTCGTCTCTGCCCCCGCCCCCTTGTTTCCTCATTAATTATTCATTATTGGTTAACTCCCCTCCGTACTTATATGATTTTGATATTTTAAAGACCCCCTATCTCATTGCTAAATAAAAGTTATTATGTATATTTGGTGTAATACAATTTGTTTGTGTAGTTTATGGTTAAAAAAGCCCATTATTTTTCACATATCGTACATTATTGTTGCTCCTCTATGCCCTGCTTTCCTCAAAGGCTTTGATTTTGTATGTAATCTACACCTGCAAATCGTTGAACTTGCATCTGGTGTGAACCCACAGTTCGGGTCCTGAATCCTGATTTGATTTTTGATCGATTCTTGATGTAGTAATTAGCATATTTGTGACATCATTAGTTCACATTTGCGTTCAAAGCCAGACTAGTGTTTACACATTTTCTACTAGTCTCTGAACTGTCATAGACTGTCCCAAAGACCATCCCAAAGTCTATTATGTTTATTTTGCAGGTTAGGATGAGTCAAACAGGGCTGTCTTAGATGTATTTGTCTTTTTTCTCTACTGCTCGTTTAAGCTCCGTTGTACGTGCTCGTGCGGTGCATGTTCTCAAGCTGTCCGTGTGCAGCACCGCTACCGCAGTTAAATTTCCCTTTTTAATTTTGATAACATCATGTTATTCTTTTGTAAGCTAACTTTTAAGAATCAGTAGGGGTGTGACGAGACACTCAATTCACGAGACGAGATGAGACACAAGATTGGGTTCACGAGACGAGACGATATTTTAAACGCTTTTTTAAAATCCTCAATGATTAAATAAATGAATAAGAAACTGAAATCATGTTATTTTTAAAAGTTTTAACTAATCAAGGACTGTCCCTAACAATTATTTTGCTAACTGATAATGAAGTAATTTGTTATTTTTGGGTAATAAAAATAGACCCAAGTGAGCAGTAGCCTTTAAAATTACATAATAATGAAGATGCAATAATAATTGGTTCAAATAAAGTATTAAAACCAAGTTACATTAAACAACATTACATTTACAAACACATTATATTTGTGGTCTATAAATAAAAAGCATTATGTATGTATTATAACAAATGCCTGCAGGGTACGATAGTGGACTCGTCTCGCGTACGCCATCTTCACATTCACTTTAGATGGAGAGAAACGCTTATTTTTAGCCAAACAATGTTTAAATCCATTTAAATATTTAATATATGTCCATTTCTTTACATTAGAAATGATACAGCCGCTGTAATTTTTTAGCAAGAACATGCAGACATTAAATCATATAAACTCTGTGTAAGGGGTTAAATCTGCTGAGACTTCACATCTGACAATGATTGACAGACACATACAACGCGTCTCAGAATTCACACAAGTAACCAAACGAACATTATTGGAAACCCAAACAAAAAAGCAAACGCAGTAAAAGACATATATATTGCATGCACTAGGTTGCGTATGCAGGCTGCATACGTTATCAAGGTTTATTTCGGTTAATTATCTGAGCATTACATTCGCAAGTCATGAGCATATTACAAGAAGTTGCGATTAACTAAATAATTAGTCAACTTTATATCGTAGAATTGATAAACAACAAGCACTACTCTGGCTCAATACTTGTGTTTGAATCATGGTTTCGTCAGCAGTAAATTCTTTAAATATGAAAACATAGACCACTTACAGGATGTGAGTAGAAGTAGAGATTGACCGATACCAAATATTTGGATGCGTATGTGACAACTGATATGCCGAACCGATTTTTATTTACTGTTATACTTCTGTTTTTGACACAATTAATACAACACTAAACTGAACTAAACAAACCCTTATAATAATAACAATCCCTCCCTCTTTGCATACAATGTAATAAATAGGTGTCTGAAAGAGGAGAATAATATTAATTTAATGAATAATATCACTGGAATAATACATTTTAAGGAAAGTAACAAACAAAGCTTATATGTCACTGAATTTCTTAAAGGGGACAGAGAATCAAAACCCATTTTTACCTTGTCTTTGTTGAATAATGGTAGTCTACCCACATTCACGAACATACAAAAAGTGCTAGACATGCTAAACATCTCAGTCTCATAGAAATTCCTCTTTTAGAAATGTCAGCCAGAAAACGGCCCAATCTGAAAAAATGATGCTTATGACATCACAGGCATCTCACTGCCCCTCCACTTTAAAATAATTGGCTACATTTTTTGAGTGGCAGCAAAGTCAGCCAATCAGTAATGAGATTGCAAGTTAAGCCACTAGGGGGAGCCAAATAGGTGCAAAACCACTTGTTTAAAATCCCCCACCCTAATAGAGCTATCTGAGAGAGGTTTTTAGGAAGCTTCTAAGGCATTACAGACCCAAACAAAAACATTTTGTCCACATCACAGAACAAGGATAAATACCCCGTTCAATCATTCTATGACACCTTTAACTGGTATTTTATGTCAGCGCTGTTTATCTATGCTTTTACATACGCATTAACTGTATCAAACTGGTAAAAAATATTAATTAATATCCACAGACATTTATTAAGATGTTTTAGCAAAATAATTTTTATCTGGTAAATGTTAATATAACTTAAGGTAAATCTTGTTAAAAGTTAGCTACATGTGGTGGCTGTGCTTCAGCCTTCAACCAGGTGAGTGAACTTTTACATGATTTTACGAGGCTACTAATAAGACCGACGGAAAACGTTTGTGATTTTCTAGGCAGATATGGTTAGGAACTTTACTCTCATTCAGGCGTAATAATCAAGGACTTTGCTGCTGTAACATGGATGCAGGAGGCGCAATGATATTATGGAGCAGCTGAAAATGGTCCCCTGCAATTGAAAGATACTAACGATACATTCACACGGGGCGTAAACGTTAACGCTTAATGAAAGGCTTGTCTGAAGCGTGGTCAACAGCCAATCACTGTGGCCGCAACACAAGCTCCGGTCTTCCATAAACGTAATTGGCTGGCTCTGCCTAGGTTATTTGCATAAGGCGATATGATTGGCTGACGCACGCGTTGCCGCTTGAAAAGTTGAGAAATGTTCAACTTCTGCCGCGAGCAACGGCACTGATGCGGCGACGACGGATCCACAATTCAGTTCGCCAACGCTTGACATCACCCATTAAAAGTGAATGGGAAGCGTCAACGCTTACGCCCCGTGTGAATGCGCCGTAAGGGGACTATATTCAGCTGCTGCGTAATATAATTGCGCCTGCTGCAGCCATGTTACAGCTGCAAAGTCCTTGATTATTACGCCAGATTGAGAGTATAGTTCCTAACCATATCTGCCTAGAAAATCACAACTTTTTCCGTTGGTCTTAGTACACGAACTAGTAACTACAGAAGAGTCAAGTTTTAAATAGGAAAAATATTGAAACCCTTTGAATATTGTTTAGCGTGATGCTAATGGTCTATTTAGATTCAGTGGATTGTGCTAAGCTATGCTAAAAGTGCTAGCGCCAGACCTGGAGATCGCCTGAATGGATTCCAAAACAGTAAAAATCAAATGTTTAACTCTAGGGGAGCCTGAAAATTTGCATTTTTTGTCAATCATGATGATGGTTCAAAGACATTTAAAAAGTGTTTCTGAACCACAGGTCCAGTCTGAGTTTAAAGGAAGATTTCAACCAAAACTCTATCATTCATTTTTTATGTCATCATGCTATGAGACATCACAGCAAACGCCAAGACTTTACTGTGAATTTATCAAGAGATAAAGACAATCATACAGATTTTACGAGGAACAGTAAGACGATGACAGAAGTTAAATCATGTTTGGTTGAGCTGTCACAAGATCCCACACAGATTATGGAAAATGTGTCCTGGGTTTTTCTGCTTGCGTTCACACACATCCTGTAATGGTTCAGGATCTTAGCTGTTTTTAGGGTTCAGCATGAATGACCTTCTCATGTTACCAGCTTCAGATGAAAACAATTAGTTTGACGACTGAACCATTAACCTTACTAATGCTGCTGTGCTAACAAACAGAGGAATGAAAGTTTAAACGGTTCAGGACAATCAAAGGTTTGTTTACAGTTGAGCTGAAATGTGGAAAAAACATCCAAACAATTACAAACTTCACCTTAAAACTCACTAAGTTCACACTACAGTGAGTACAAAACAAATCAACAAATGCTCATCAGTGAGTACAGTGAGTTCAGTCAGGTGTGTGGAGTGTGCTGCGGCTGATCCTGGATCAGTTAATAAACCAGACATGTTCATCTGTTGATTGAAATAACTCTGCTACAAACATTCACATGCAAACAAACAAACAAACACGATCGACCGAATAAATATCACAAAACCGATCCTTATTATACAACACAATACTTATACACAAACACACAAACTGTATACAGATCTATAAACATGTCTAAAAAGGACTTCCATGACATTCCAAAATTCCCTGACATTCCAGGTTTTCCATGGCAACACTGTAACCACACAAACACACACACACACACACACACACACACAGACACATAGACGGACGCACGCACTAGTGTAACAGTGTTTTCTGGCTGAATTCGGATCAGTTATGGAGTGTTGCGCAATGGGAACAGGAAGCGGATCATCATCATCTCTCTATACCTGTTTTCCTCTGTAGAAGAGTCTCTGCTGCTCGGGCTTCACATTAAAGATCTCTTTGATCTTCACGCGCAGGGACTCGATCTTCGTGAGCCGCGACAGATCATCGATGGTTCGAGTCTCCTTCCCGTCGATCGTCCGGACCTGAATCCACATCGCGCCTTTCGACAGACGTGAAAACCAGCGTGTGAGCGGAAAACTGGGCGCGCGCGTGCGCGTGTGCGTCTGTTTGTGTGTCGGGGGGCTTGTGTGCGCGTTCGCGTTCTGCGGGGGAAGCGCGCGTCTAGCCAACGGCTGTCAAGAGAAGTCTCGCGATATGACACAAATCTCGCAAAACAGATTTTAAAGAGACAGACTCACGCTTTTAAAAGTATTTAACAGCTTTGTGTTTAAATCAAGAAGAGAATATTTTGTCTGTCTGTAGTGTCTACATAAACATACACGAAGTATGATCATTTAATAATAATACATAATTCGTACTTAAAACTCAGTCACTTAAATCTCATTGACACAACTTTATAATTTTTTAAAAGTCAGATGTCTGCTGTATTTTTAGAAATGGATTCTTTTGTTTAATTGAATTTCTATATTTAATTAAATCCCCTATTATCTCTGACCTTTACTTGACTACTGTCGCTGATAATAAAGTCTTTGGCGACATCTAGTGGTTCATTGATGCTCACTTCTTTTTAAACCACATCTCTCTTCTCAAGTCTTTTATACACCAATAACATTTTGCATAAGTTTGTCTGAAAGAAATGTTTGTGATCTTTATAGTTTCGTAACTCAGCTGGTAAAGCACCGCATTAGCGACACAAATCAAAAATGTAAAGAAATGTTTTATGCACCATAAATCACTTTAGAGAAAATCATCTACCTAATGCAAATAATGCCCATTTACATATTTTTTTTACTTTTGTATAACTATCTGAGCAACATCGCTGCTAAATTCCCACACATCTTGTATTTACGACTAAAAATTTAGACTAGATTGTACTTTATATAAAAGCAGAATTATTTGGACACGAGTAACTTTTCAACAGTTCATCTAATGATTATTACAAGCATACATGGGATATGTGTGTTATACACAAGACAAAAACCTAAAATGGCCTTTAACTATAAAATTGTACATGCATGCATTAAAATTATTATAGGGTGTTTTCCAGACAGTGATTAGACTAATCCTAGACTAAACTAAATGTAAGAGCTGTCCAATCTGAAAACAACTGACATATCTTAAAATACATCAGTGCCCTTTGTTTTTCCTCAAAATGCACACAAGTAATGTTTTTAGTAAGGCATGTTTGTTAAAACTACTTATCTTTCCTAATTAAACTAAGGCCTAGTCCTGGTTTAAGCCAATCCATGTCCAGGAAACCAGCCCTTTAAGTTTTAGTAAAGCTGGGAGACATGTCGACTACCCACAAGTTTGTCGTAGGAGTTTTTATATATAAAAATACATCATACATTTTGTTAAATGAGGAACTTTATTGTCACAAAAGCAGTACATGTACCACTAAAGAGGTGAAGGTGGTTTTCAACAAAGTGAAAAATAAACACAGGGACAGAATGAGACTCATGCACAATCAGCCCAGAAAAAAAACTCAATAAAAAGACCAAACAAGATTCTGATATACAAAATAAAGAGGTAAACAAGCTTTGGATGCGTCAATTTCACTTTCATTTCACACTCTGTACCGAAGGTGTTGTCATACATGCGGCTCTTTTTCTAATAACATAAGTCACATCTAAAAAAAAAAAAAAAAAACACATCAAAATCGCACACTTTTAAGCTGTTCGGCCCAATTCACTTCAAAACTGTTGCTGTGCCACTGAAGAACATTGAGGTAAAAAAAAAAAATTCAAAAACTGACCATAAATGATAAATCAATAACAGCCTGTAAAACCCCTCAAAACCAACACGACTTCATCGACTAAACTTCCATTTGAATAGGAATATTAAAACAAAACAAACATTAAACTCAATATCCAATCAAAATAAAGACCTCACGTACCCAAACGAAGAAAAAAAACATGACCTTTTTTACATTCCAGAAACTGAAACAATTTATAAACAAAATTACAAACACAAGCTTTAATAGATAATATCTTGATAAACAAAACACTCAGGGCAAAGCAGAGGGGAAAGACTACATTAAACTGTGAATGTGAACAGATGTCCAAATCAAAACTAAATCACAAATTTATCCCATACATCCACCGCACAAAACGACCGTGGATTTACAGAAGGCTGTGGGAACAGAAGCAGTTGATGGGGAAAATGAAAGAGGACCGGGGAGGATGAGGGAATCTAATCTTCGTCCGAGGAATCCCTGTCAAAGTTGTAGGCCATAAAGAGAACGTCAGGTCGAGAGGGGACCAAAGCATGACCCGGTTTCACCATCTCAAAGCCCAGAAAGCTGAACGCACGCATTAGTTTCACTGTGGACAGAAACAAATGTAAAGCTTCGGAACCACACACAAATAAAAACACTTTATGTGTCAGCCGTACTCACCACGGTCGTCCCTGCTCTTATAGAAACAGACAAAAACGCTGCCAACCTTCAGATGTTCTTCAGCAAACTCCAGCAGAGCGATAAAGCTGAAGAAACAATCCAAAAGAAATGTGTTACAACCCGTACGGTTTTAGTTTGTTTCAGTTTTCTTATGTACCGATCCACCTCTCACCTCTCCTTGCTGCCCTCTGGAAACGGGTCACAAGGAATCTCCACAAACAGACCATCCCCTCTCAGTGCCGCCTCCCATTGGATGGTGCGGGACACGGTGGGCTGGCTCCTGAAGTGCAGTATCCGGGGGCGACCGGCCCCACCAGGCTCTTCTGTCACAGTCAACTTCCTGTCCTACAAAGAGAAACGATTACATAATAAGAGTCACTGAACCGAATGAGTAAAGTCCATATGATTAATGTAAGTGTGTACTTACTGAGTACAGCTGCTGAGCTGTAGATGTGTGATCCCGTGCTCCATTCCCTCGCCCACCTGGGATCTTCAGAGGTGGGTGAGGGGCATCAGGAGCACCACAGAGGCCCTGGACCAGCGGTACAACTACAACACAAAGACAGACTGCACAAACAACAACACACCGTTTTACAATCCAAACACATTACAGCTGTTTTACACAAAAGCTACTTCATATGATGTCATCTTGTGTGTTTGATGGTTTCATCAGAGGAAGACTACAGATATAACATGTGTGTGAAAGTTAAGGCCAAGATTTCATCTCGTCACATCATCAATCCGTTTGTAATGACGCGTTATGGCCACATGCAAGAGAAATGCTTGTTTAAGTGCTATAATTGGGTCCCCAGTTCTTCAATTAACCTAGAAAATGTGAAAAAGATCAACTTAGTAACTTAGTTCTGGTAAACCATTCATTTAAATAGGTCATTGAAATTTGTCTCCCCTTGTGATGTCAGAAGGGGATCTTATTATAATAATACCGCCCCTTAATCTGCACTATCCAACCACGCCACTGTCATTAACTGCAGAGACGGCACATTTTTGCTCACACCTACAAAGTGTCAATTTTAACATGTTGTAATAAATGATCTGTGTGGTATTTTGAGCTAAAACTTCACATACGTACTCTGGGGACACCAAAGATTTATTTGACATCTTAAAAAAAGTCTTGTGAAATGTAAAAGTTTGTATAAAAAGTATAAGTATGTTAAAATCTAAAATTACAAGTATATTTTTGGAGTTAAAAATATTTAACTTCAATTTATTTGGAGGTTTGTAACATACAAAGGTTTACAATGCGACATAAATATATACGTTTTAAAATATATTCATTTTTAAAATATACAAAAATGGCCAAAAAATATATTTTAGTGAAATAAATTTTTGTAAACATTTATATTTCAGCACATATATTTCTGGCCATTTTATTTATTGATTTTTAAATTATTTGATTTTTTTTTTTTGCTGTACGGGAATAATTGACTGCGTCACAGCTTCACGCGCTTCCGGGATATCCTTCCCCACAAAAACGCATCTTTTAAGCGGCTTAACGTTTTAACGCAATAACATTTATAAAATGCAGAAAAATATCCGATATCATTTTGCTATGAACAACATAAAGCTGCAAAAAAAAACATAATTTAAACACAAATCTCAAAGTACAGAAAAACTACATTAATCTTTAAAAAAGATCCATTATAAAATTATAATAAATACGCATCAACATTATTAGACACGTCGTTGCGATTAAACCCCAAAGTCGAGTGACGTCGTAATCGATCCGCTGTGACGTATGTGTGAGGAACGAGGCCTGCGACGTCAAAGCTAACGCGAGCTAAAAACAACGACACTTTCTAACGGCAGTATCGAAATAAAATAGATGATTTCCTCAAAATTGTAAAATATCATCATCTGATGTTTAAATCGGATTACTGTGACAATAATTTGACGTCTGTATGGGGTTTAAAACGATCAAATTAACGAGCCCACAGGTGTGAAGATGCTAAGCAGTTGATTCCAGCCTATATTCTCGACATGACACGATTAATCAATATCATTTCTAAGCTATTTTAAAATCAAAGATTCTGTTTTGGGGATTTAACTCTCGAAATCATTCGTCAAAGATGCCGGATGTGACTGAAAGACAGCTGCTAACATTAGCATAAGCACGTCAGGCCCCGTGACACCGTAAACCCTCACTAATCCAATTAAAAGACAAAATACTCACAACAATCCTTTACATTACACTATTGTGGCTTTATAATGTGTCGTGAACAGCCCTCCGCTGATTTAAAGCGGTAAACCTGTATGAAACGAGCTGTTGAAAGAGTCTTTTACCTTCCCATCATGTCATTAATACTGTTACTGAGCGCATCCATGCTGCTGTTTTTACTCAGTTTCTTTCCTTCTTTCTCACGGGCAAAACAATGACTATTGAGGATCCGCTGGAGGTTGGATTTTACCATCCGGCCTCGGGAGAGTTCACGGCGGCCTGTGTGCTCGTCAGCGGTCGGGCAGTGAGTGAAGCGCAGAGGCGTATACGCTACACAAAAACTCACTGTGGTCTACTATGGCAAAGGATTTGCTTATGAATATTCATTGAGTCGTGGTGACGTTCCCTCGCGGGCGTCCTGAAACGTACATGAATAATATTCAAGGCGAGAGCCGTTTAGCGAATCAGATGTGCGTGAACGAAGAAAACGATTAATATTTATGAGCAAAGCCCTCGTCGTAGTAGGGTTCTCGATCGGTACGCGTAGAGGCGTTTGGGCACCGAGCGGAAAATTACTGAGAGGAAGTAAATGTACTTCAAGGTTTTTTTAGTGCGTCTCGAGAGGCGTGTTTGTGTTATAATATTTTCACATCTTGTGCCATTTGTACAATAAATGTTAGATATTATAGAGGACATCTTAAAACATCATAACGTGCATTTTACATGAATACATTAAATGTATACTTCGAGGTTATATACCTACTACTACTACAGTTGCTTGCTTCTCTACTGTATTTAACCCCACAGCACACACGTGCGTGCACACGAGTCTCTGATATTAAAGCAGTTCAGGTTAAGGAATTATAATATAACATCAACATCATTTCATCAACACCGAGTGGGTTTATTTAAGTTAACTAAGCATTACATTTGAAAGTCATAAGAATATTACTGCAGTTTACTATTAACTAAGAATAAAAGTCAACTTTCAAATTGTTAATATTCTGAAATAAGATCAGTCTTGATGACGTATGCAGCATATAAACGTGACCTCGGGAGACTGACAGCAGCCGTCGGATAAAACAGCAACACTCACCCCATACTTTAATTTATGAAATGTAATAAGATTATTAATTCATGCACATACAAATGATCATTACAGTTTAAAATAACATACATACTTCTTTATCATGAATAAATTAATTTTCACGATACCCTGGCCTGTATCACGTGTTAATGTTATCATAAATGTCTGTCTACCTTCCAATGACCACCAAATCATGTATCATTTTCTAATAATGTCAATTTTATTTCATGGTTTGTTGTCATTTGAACACAAGAGAGCAGTTGATATAATACTGTAGGTAATAATATTGTAATGTACTGTATTATAATGATCATGACAACGCGCATGCTCAGTTTTTCGGCCACTGGCTTCTGCAGCATCTCTAAATGATCAGCAGATGTCGCTGTGGTGTAAAACACATTAGTGCTCTTTAAACATCATCACACAGGTAATGTTGTGTCCCACTGTCTCATACACAAACATGTGAATCTATCTCAACATAATAATACAACAATAAACTGCTCGCAGACCTGTTAGTCACTGCATGCATTCATAACTCAAAACTTTTAGTTTAAAAATGCAGTAATTTTTAGACTCGATGATTTTAATCACTGGGTAAAAACTGCCAGATATATTTCAGGAAATGACTTGAGACTTTGAAACAATGTAATCCTGTTTGTCTAACAAACGCATTCCTTAAACCATCCTTTAGACATATATATATATACACAGTCTTGTTCAAAATAATAGCAGTACAATGTGACTAACCAGAATAATCAAGGTTTTTAGTATATTTTTTTATTGCTACGTGGCAAACAAGTTACCAGTAGGTTCAGTAGATTCTCAGAAAACAAACAAGACCCAGCATTCATGATATGCACGCTCTTAAGGCTGTGCAATTGGGCAATTAGTTGAATTAGTTGAAAGGGGTGTGTTCAAAAAAATAGCAGTGTGGCATTCAATAACTGAGGTCATCAATTTTGTGAAGAAACAGGTGTGAATCAGGTGGCCCCTATTTAAGGATGAAGCCAACACTTGTTGAACATGCATTTGAAAGCTGAGGAAAATGGGTCGTTCAAGACATTGTTCAGAAGAACAGCGTACTTTGATTAAAAAGTTGATTGGAGAGGGGAAAACCTATAAAGAAATGCAAAAAATGATAGGCTGTTCAGCTAAAATGATCTCCAATGCCTTAAAATAAAGAGCAAAACAGAGAGACGTGAAAGAAAACGGAAGACAACCATCAAAATGGATAGAAGAATAACCAGAATGGCAAAGGCTCAGCCAATGATCACCTCCAGGATGATCAAAGACAGTCTGGAGTTACCTGTAAGTACTGTGACAGTTAGAAGACGTCTGTGTGAAGCTAATCTATTTTCAAGAATCCCCCGCAAAGTCCCTCTGTTAAAAAAAAGGCATGTGCAGAAGAGGTTACAATTTGCCAAAGAACACATCAACTGGCCTAAAGAGAAATGGAGGAACATTTTGTGGACTGATGAGAGTAAAATTGTTCTTTTTGGGTCCAAGGGCCACAGGCAGTTTGTGAGACGACCCCTAAACTCTGAATTCAAGCCACAGTACACAGTGAAGACAGTGAAGCATGGAGGTGCAAGCATCATGATATGGGCATGTTTCTCCTACTATGCTGTTGGGCCTATTTATCGCATACCAGGGATCATGGATCAGTTTGCATATGTTAAAATACTTGAAGAGGTCATGTTGCCCTATGCTGAAGAGGACATGCCCTTGAAATGGTTGTTTCAACAAGACAATGACCCAAAACACACTAGTAAACGGGCAAAGTCTTGGTTCCAAACCAACAAAATTTATGTTATGGAGTGGCCAGCCCAATCTCCAGACCTTAATCCAATTGAGAACTTGTGGGGTGATATCAAAAATGCTGTTTCTGAAGCAAAACCAAGCAATGTGAATGAATTGTTAAAGAATCATGGAGTGGAATAACAGCTGAGAGGTGCCACAAGTTGGTTGACTCCATGCCACACAGATGTCAAGCAGTTTTAAAAAACTGTGGTCATACAACTAAATATTAGTTTAGTGATTCACAGGATTGCTAAATCCCAGAAAAAAAATGTTTGTACAAAATAGTTTTGCGTTTGTACAGTCAAAGGTAGACACTGCTATTTTTTTGAACACACCCCTTTCAACTAATTGCCCAATTGCACAGCCTTAAGAGCGTGCATATCATGAATGCTGGGTCTCATTTGTTTTCTGAGAATCTACTGAACCTACTGGTAACTTGTTTGCCACGTAGCAATAAAAAATATACTAAAAACCTTGATTATTCTGGTTAGTCACATTGTACTGCTATTATTTTGAACAAGACTGTATATATATATATGCCAAATACATTTGTAGAAAGTAATGCTTAATTGAATATATTTTTTGAATTTGGAAAAATATATTTAGTTTTTACCTTCATTTAAACATATATTTTAAAGGTAAGCAAATATATTTTTAATTTTACATCCCATACAGCAAAAATATATTCTTTACAAATTTATTTTAAATATGCTAAATACAAGGTAATTCTATAAAGTATAGTTTGTAAGTTGAAAAATATATTTAATTTTAATCTTTTTAAAACTGTTATGTTTACAGGTTTGTAACAAAGTTTTTCTTCCAAAGCAGACCTTGGACTGAAATATATGAAGGGCTATATATATTTTTTAATGCTTTAAAATGTATTTATTTTTAAAATATATTTCAAAATATACAAAAAATGGCCAAAAAATATATCAGTGAAAATATATTTTTGTAACAATATTCCAAAATATATCTTAGCAAATATATATATTGCCCATTTTCACACATTTATTTTTTTTCCCATATGGGAACATTTGCTGCTATTAAAGTGACACAATCACTAAAGACAGAAACCTGATGTGTGTTTGTATGATGAGCAGGTTTCATTTCATCAGTCCTCTAAAGCCTCTATTGTGTCTTTGTGAAAACGTTCAGGCCAGTCAGACTCAAACCAGGCGGTCAGTATGAAACCAATGAAAGGCTTTTGTCCACAGGAATCATTTTGGACTCTCGGGAGTTGCATTCCATTGGTCGGCGTTCCATGGCAACACATTCCACCTATGACAAAAGAGCCGATCGGAGCGTTTCAGTCTGAGGATGAAGGTGGAATGCAAATCTGAGATTGAGACTCTCTCTTTCTCCCTCTGTGTGTAAAGGAGTTTCTAGAATCACCAGGCAGATTTGGGGAAACCAATAAGACATGACATTTCTATTGGTGAAAGAAGCCCATTGGAGGACTTTGAGGAACTTTCATTAAGTAGCTTTCTGTCCAAGACTCCAAATGTGTTTCTCTTTATAGAGGGGAAGACCTCGAGTACCACAGTAAATCTTTAGTGCTTTAAACAGTTGATCTGTCTTTATTAGGTGCCACAGGTCTCATGGGTTGTGGACTTTGATCAGCTTTAAAAGTCAAACCATTCATTCAGATGTCGTATATATATAAATATAATACACCCAGGGTAAAACATCACTTAAACTCCTCTTGTCAAGACAGCATTGTGAAGTTATCTGTCGCACAAAAAACCTTTGGAGAATTTCAGTAATATGTGAAAATATTTGATATTTTATTTGAAGATGAAGACGGTTATTTAAACAGACATTACAGCGCTGAATGATTTTATTTGTCAAGTTGTTCATTTCAATTAAAACAAAAAGCTGCTGCTGTAAAATGAAATCAGACATAAAAATATGCTTATAAACAAACTGAGATTTCTCTGGGTCACACGGTCTGCTTCTAAAAACTCAATTTTAAGATATAATGTGATTGAACGCAATGAAATTCCAGTCTCACAATCTCATTACACTTGAAATGTTTGATCATGAAATTTACGATCAGGCTAAACCTCAAAACACATCACACAAAGGCACTCAAAAAGTAAACATGTAACATAAAACATGAAGAAGTGAGCATCACGTTTCCTTTATGTTGTGCAGAAACAGTGTGAGACAGAAATATTGCAGCAGGAGTCTCAGAAACGCTTTCACATCTCCATACAAACATCAAACACAAGATTTAATCAAAGCCTCGTGTGCAGGAGGAAGACAAGATCTCGGATTTTACACCAGCTGTTTTATGAGGACGCAGCTCCACACCCACTGCGTCTCAATACTGCAGCGTCAGCAAACATCTGACGACACACACACACACACACACACACACACACACACACACACACACACACACACACACCAGAGACACACAACACACACACACACACACACACACCAGAGACACACAACACACACACCAGAGACACACACCAGAGACACACACCAGAGACACACAACACACACACACACACACACACACACACACACACACACACACACACACACACACACACACACACACACACACACACACACACACACACACACACACACACACACACCAGAGACACACAACACACACACACACCAGAGACACACAACACACACACACACACACATCAGCTGCAGAAGCTCAAATCTATGAGATGAAGATGAAAGGTCAGATTTGATCAAGCACCTCTTCAAACGGTCACAGATGCCCTGAGGACGGTGGTTTCACGTGAATACAGCACAAGCAGTTAGTGATGAATATAAGTTAAGAGAAAACAGACGCTGTCATCACAGTGCTGATATCTGTACAGTATTACAACACAAACATCAAATACTGGAACTGCTACTGAAGCAATCTCACCAAAAACAGTCCAGATCAGATTTAATCAAAAAACATCATGAGAACAAATCAGAATTAACCTTTTTAAGAAGACTTTGAGCATTGTGACATAAATAAACACGTCATTTACAATTGAATTCTCTTAATGAGAAGTTTTGGTAAATGTTTATTTATATGTTTGCCTATATAGATAGGTTTATCAGATTTTTAGGTAAAATCTGAACTGAACTTATCTTCATGAGATTCACCCAGAAAGAAAAAACACGGAGATGAAATTCACTTGTTGACATCTCAACAAATCAAACAGTGGAATGTAAAAACAAACTCTCTTACAGTGATAAAGACACAAACATTAAATCAAACACCATCACTTCTCATACTGATCTGTAAAGTCTCAAAGTTTTGAATGAATTCTGCAAATCCTTTGTTTGTTTTCATCCTCTGAACACACGCTTGAGCATTCAGGTCAGACAGTTTATTGATCCAGACAACTTCTCTAATAAGTATAATTTAAGGTTCATGTGGTAACGGACATCATGCGTTTACCGGCAGGGTTTTCTTTGTTTTTGTTGTTCGTAACATTCACACACACACGCAGACGCACTTTAGTGCAAGAACTTGAGATTGTACAGCAGTTCGGCCGTTTGACACAGTGATTTTGGGTTGGCCGTAGAGAAATACTGACAGCACAGCCAGTCCTCCAGCTCGGCGTTACGCTCGGGCTCCAGCGATCGTTCAGCAAATTTCATCATGAGGAGCGCTCGCTTCACGTCCAGCCAGTTTAACAGGGCCTCGTGTCTGGGCTGATCGACTGCGCGCTGCGATCCTCCTCCGTACAGCCACGGCTGCTCCAACAGATCTCGACGCGGACCCCACAACAAGCTCTGCAGGACACGTTTGGCGTCCTGGACGTGGATCCGTCTGCCGGGGTCGGGCTCCAGCAGCAGATGAGCGAGTCTCTGAAGCCCACCCGAGTAAATGGAGGCGCCCGGGACGGACGGTAAATCTTCGCATTTGTATTCCTGCTGTCGCAGCGCCGGCGTCACCTCGAACGGGTTGCGCTGATGCAACAGCTCGTATATCAGAATGCCGGTCTGAAACTCGTCGAATTTCCTGTACTGGGCGGCAGAGACGATCTCGGGCGCCAGACGGGCTTGGTCCCGTTTGAGTCGAGGGTCGGAGCGGACCGCGACGTCGTCCGAGCTGCGCTGCTTGGCTTTAGCGAAACCGCCGATGAGGAGCCGCGGCAGGCACTGCTGCTGCGGGTCTGGCAGTGAACCGTCTGCGGAGCGCCGGTGTTGCACCAGGAGCAGATTTTCGAGGCAGAGGTCTCGGTGGGTGACGCCGTGCGCTTTGACGTGCTCCAACCCCGTGCACAACTGCAACAGCAAGAAACAAACTCGGCGCTCGTAAACCTCCGGCTGCGCCCGGTGGAAAGATTCCCACTCTTTGACGAAATCGGCAGCGCTCTGATGGGGAACCTCCCGCGTGATCACCACCACCCGCTCCTGCTCGCTCGGCCCCGGGCTCCCTGACGGACTTCGCTCGCTGGGTAACATGCTCTGTGGCACGCATGCGATGAAATGTCCGCATTCCTGCTGCAGATTGAAGTGAGGAGGGATGTTCTGCTGAACGGACAGACCGTAGAGATGAGCCTGTCTACTGTCAGACGTCTGACCTTTACAGATCTATAATCAGACAGAGAAACAATCATCATCAGTCAGAAATGTATAAGTGATTAATAACACACAGCTCTGTGACGGTTCGGTCCGGCAGGTAAAGGTCACATCATGTGAGGATTCGATCACTGCGATTCTTGATTTATTAACAGATCTGAAGACAGTTGATCTCTTGTGTTCAGAACCCATCTGTAGTAACTCTAGGGGTCAGAGGTCACAGATGATAACTGCAGACTCTGCGTTTAGTGCAGCTGAAGCCCTGCAGCGAATCAACACAATGACTCTCTCGCTTTCTCTTCTTTTGTCTGTTTGTCTGTTAGACAGTAAGAAATCTGAGCTTGATAAATGCAGGAGACACAGACGGCAGTTCTCACGAACTTATTCTAACACACGTCTCACTTTAAAATCAGTGGAGGCTTGGCATTGGACACGGAAACGCAATTCCTTACGCCATGACCTAACAAGCTGATTACATTTTGATAAATGGACACTCAAAATTTATGACAACAAAGAAAATTCCTGATATTCCACAACTTCAACAAAAAGATATACAATTCCCTGACTTTCAATATCTGGAATAAACCTTTAAAATTCCATGATATTCCAGAAATTTCCATGGGAACCCTGATTGTTAAAAGGATAGTTGACCCAAATCTGTCATTTATTCTTATATTGTCTTTGTTCTGATGAACATAAAGGAAAATATATTGAGGAATGTTTGTAACCAAACCACTGGTGAGCCCCATTCACTTCTATAGTAGGAAAAGACAATACTATGGAAGTGAATGGGGCTCATAAACGGTTTGATTACAAACATCCTCAAACTATCTTCCTTTGTGTTCATGAAAACAAAAACATTTATACGGGTTAGTAGCAACATGAGAGTAAATGATAAATTTGGGTGAACTTTTCCTTTAATTTTCTGATCTGCACCTCAGGTTTTTCTGCAGGAAATCTGAGAACTCCAGAGATACTCCAGCAAGCAATTTTGGGTTTAAAAGACATCTAATAGCCCTCCAAACACAGCCCACATCTAGGCTAAAACGAGGCCAAATTTAAGCTCTCAATTGACATCTAACCGTAGCCCAAAAATAAAACCTTGTAATCACTGTTGCTTACATGATGGGATTTATCAGACATCTCAAGTTACTTTGGTAAAACATGTCCAATACAGCAAAAAAATGCATTACTCTGGCCAAAATATGTTTTAAAGATATATTAAATACATTTCTGAATTTGAAAATATATGTTTATATGTTGCAAAACATAAGAATTAATGCATGTGAACAAAAATACGATTTCTCACCTTCACAGCATATGTGTTACGAGGGTCTGAAGCGCAGGAGGCTGAGTAGTAAACGGCGTCTCCAGACAGACAGCTGGGTTTGTTACAGGTCAGTTTAAACAGGGACCAGTTACTCTCGTCAAATCGGAGCGGATTCCTCTGACTGCTGGTGAAATGTTCCTCGCACTTTAACGCCAGACGCCGCAGCGACTCCGCGTACAGGCCGCCCAGTTTGGAGTAGATCCCCTCTCGGCCGTCCATGTTACTGAGTAGCGTCTGAAGCTGCAGGGTCGACCCTGTAACCGGGGTCACGCCGGACGCCTGCGTCAGCAGCGAGTTGAGCTGTGGCGACGAGCTGGATGCGACACTCCCTCGACCGTGAATCCCCAGTCGTCCCTGACCTCTGAACTGAGGATCGTCCAGGGTCCGAGAGCGCAGGGGCGGCCGACGCTCCGGAGACTCGTCGGATGAGCGCAGGGGACCGGACGGGCGGCCGTCGGCATCCGGGTCACTCACGTTAGTTTCCGAGCCGCCGAACGGGAGGCGTGGCCTGGCGCGCACCAGCGGTTTGACTCCGGATTGGCTGGGAGCCGAGGCTGTACGGTTCACCAGCTTCTTCTGTGGTAATGGAGGAGGCTGGAGCTGATGAATGAGACGGTTACAGTGAAACACGTCAGGCTGTGGTGATGCCGGAGCAGAGGCCAATGGGCTGCTGGAAAAAGGGGAGGAGCAAGAACGAAGGGTGGAGTCTGATAACATCACAAGAGATTGAGAGAGAAAGAGAGAGAGGAGAAAAAATTATTTCTTATATCAAAATCAATATCATTAACATTCTGCTGCTGTTAATGTACAACAAATAATAAAACAGTAACTACTACATTGTGTGTGCGCGCGTGTGCTTTGGTTACTATTTAACGGTTAACGCCTTGTTTAAGAGTCCAACAAGGTCAGAAGGTGTGTGTGTGTGTGTTCATATATATGAATGATAAATCAGAGATATATGATCTAAAGCTACTAACATTCAGACCCCATTTTTATGTTGCAGAAGTAATATGAATATGATGTTATGTCATTTCAAACACAGTCTTAAATACCTGCATTCATTATCAAGTCCAGAAGCAATATAAAAAGATTTGTTGTGTTTGTCAGTAAATGTTGTGTTTGATAACGCTGTAATGAAGGCCTGAAGATGAAGATGAATGCTTTCACATGGAAAAAGACGCCCGGTTATAAACCACACAAACTCTCATTTCCTCTCTTTATCCATTATTATCTCTGTGTTGCATTATGGGAAAGCCCTACAACTACATTGTGACATCACAGGTGTGTAGGAGATTCTGGCGTTGGGAAACTGAAGGTACTGATAACTAAAGGCCGTCTCTTTATTTCTGTCTGGTTTTTTGTATGTGTCCTGTCCTGTGTGAGATCTCGTCTGTATTTCCTCTCTGTGGGTTCTCATTATCAGTAACAGAAGTTCCACTCAGTTTTTAGACAAATACACTTTTGAGAACTCACTATTAAACACTCCAGTAGTGATGATGAATGTGTGTGAATGTAAACTCACCTGTGTCTGTCAGCACATGTAGACTGTCTGTAGATGTATTAGTACAGCAGTTAAGAGCTCGCAGTGATTCACTCAGATTCTCCACTGAACCCGGCTGACTGAGACGCTCCACGTCCATATTACTGCCACTCAAACGATTACACAACCTAAACAACCAGAAACAACAACACATCATCAGCAACACAAGTTCAATATCTATAACACACACACACACTTTCTGTGGTGTCTCTAAAAGCAGAACAAAGAGCATTTCCTGTATGAAGTGTGAAAGCAGTGCATTTAGAATGTGTGTGTCTGTGGATTATAAGGCAAAATTTAACACAACATCTACAACACAACAGAACATAGAGTAAGATCTATTGTGCTTTATCTGGTGTGCTCGTTCTGGTGTGTTAGATCTGGAGTGAGATCTGGTGCACTAGATCTGGAGTGAGTTCTGGTGTGTTTGATCAGGAGTGAGATCTGGTGTGTTCGATCTGGAGTGAGATCTGGTGTGAGATCTGGTGTGTTAGATCTGGAGATCTGGATCTGATGTGTTCGATCTGGAGTGAGATCTGGTGTGTTAGATCTGGAGATCTGGATCTGGTGTGTTCGATCAGGAGTGGGATCTGGTGTGTTAGATCTGGAGTGAGTTCAGCAGCTCTGAATATAAGTTTGACTGATTTAATATTCTGCTGTTTAACTCTGTCATCATCACTTCACTGATCTTAGATCAGAACTTCAGCCTTTCTGCACAAACACTCTCACAGATCTATTTATAATTCAGCACCACAGTAAGCAGCACTCACTGTACCAATCTGGGCAGTTCTACAAATGTACTGATGTTGAGTTTTGGCCTGGTCAAAAGTCTAAAACTCTTTCAAAGGATCTGTAAGATTTCATCCTTTTACAAGACAAAATAATCCATTTCAGTACAAAGTCACAAGACTCAGACATTCCAAACAAGAAGCTTTGTTTAGAACAGAACCTTCAGACTTATCAGACATACTCATTAGATCATACAGCCACGTGTGTGTAAAGAACCAACGGCCATTTAACTTGCACAAAAAAAAACACAGCAAGACAAATGATCCCAGTGTGTCCATGACCAAATGAACGCCACCTCACGTTCTGCATATTTATATTCTGAACACAGTCTACAGAACGACACGTGTGAACCACAAAGATCTGAGAGTATCGATCACCTACCTGAGTACTGGACTGAAGAAACATCAGACGATCTATCAGCTTTCATGAGGTTTTATCTGTGCGTGTTGAGTTTTACCAAAGCAAAGCTCTAAACAGCAGCGATACAGACCAATATTAAAATATCAGATCTGACACTGACTCGAGCTCAGTTCCTCTTTAAACTGAGACTGCAGAAGAATCAGGGGTTGTGTCCTGAGGACTGGAAACAAACGCCTGAGGTCTTCATCATCGGACAGATGCTCTAGACGGATGCTCACAGTAATCATTATCACACCTGGACACTTTAACTGAACTGACTCAATAATCTTGAGTATGTTCTACTAGTAACATTTCTATCAATAGATTAATTTCTAAACTAATGAAACTTTATATTTATTCTGATGGTAAAGCAGATTTGTGGACCATCTGGTTCTTTAATGATTCATTGGTGGAAAAGTTCTCTTTCATGACTTCTCTTCCTCAGGGGGATTGAAACACTGACAACCATTTACATCCACCGGAAATAACTGCTATTCAACAGGACCGAATTTACCTACATGCAAATACAAAACAACAACTACAAACCTAAAGTAGAGCAACATATTAATATAATAAAAGAATAAAAGACCATTAATATAAACTGCCTGAAAAACAGAAAGCTCTGTCCTGAATGAGATACTTGACTGACGGTTTAAAGGGTTCACCGGCCGTTACTACAGTAAACTTGTGTTATTTGTTATGGAAACTCAGTAAAGCCTCTTTTAGTTTCTGGGTGAAAGAAAACACAAAATAACCCAGAAGAGATGAACTATCACAGGACGAGTTAGTACACGCTCGGACACCCAACCTTTCCTCATATACACACATTTATATCTTTCATTTAGATTTGGTTAACAGCAGCGCTCTGAAGAGAATGAATTTGAATATGCAAACCAGTGTTTAACCAACAGTTTAACTGTGTCTAGATTCATTACCTATATTTATAGTTTAAAACAAACTACCAACTGGTCAATTTATGAAGGGTGTCAGAGATACTGGAGATTTATTTTTATTCAGACGATGTGCATACAATTAGAAGGAAATATTTCAACATCATCTCTCATCATCTCGCTCATGTTTGACAAACAAACATCCGAGTTCAATTCACATTGTTGCTGTTGACTG
Source organism: Paramisgurnus dabryanus (assembly GCF_030506205.2). NCBI lineage: Eukaryota > Metazoa > Chordata > Actinopteri > Cypriniformes > Cobitidae > Paramisgurnus > Paramisgurnus dabryanus. Next base: position 7,419,648 of record NC_133354.1, read on the forward strand.
TAAAAACAGCAGATGTCAAAACAACACACGAGACCGATCGTATCAAACCATCCTACCTTAAAACATCTAAAGAGATCCTCAGAAACAAACTCCTGAATCCCTAAATCTTTTGACCCTTCACAGACAAGCATCAGACGGAAATGATCTGATGTATTTAAAGTGCTAACACGTCTGTGAGATTTATTTTAATGCGATCATGTACCTCTGCTTTCTGTTTGAGTCACTCAAACACGAATAAATAAAAACCTTAGAAGAGCTCTGAAGAACAGAGAGGGTTGATGTAAAGATAAACTAACACCTTTAGTTTTAGCTCATATCATGACCAACACATCTCAATACCTTCAGCAGATAAACTCATGAGAGACACAAATATGCCAGCGTGTGTGTGTGTGTGTCTGTATGTGTGTGGGCTCTGTCATACACCCAGCACAATGCAAGTGTCTTTCAATCTGGCGCAATTATCTTTTTCACGTTTAGCGGCACGTCGTTTAAATAGTAAATGCATTTGCGCCCAATTTTGTGCCCATGGGCGTTCTGGTCTGAAAACGAGGTGTGTTCAGGCGCATTATTGGCACATTGCTATTTTGAACTAAAATAGACTACGCCATTGACCAAATAAAACCTACCCTAAAGTCTAAAGTCAGTGGCGCAATATTGTTTTTGTTATTTAATGAGCGAGAAATATGAGCTTATAAACGGGACAACAATGCGTGTTTGCTTATCACACACATGGATGTGCAACAGTACACAAACGTTTTTAAATATGAAAAATTAAGGATTAAAATGTAAAAGATTATTATTGAGTCTCTTGGACATAAATGTGGATCAATTATGAGACGTTAGAAGGCGTAAAGATCTGCTTCACCTGTAGCCTGGTAAGTAAATAAATGCTTTGCTTTAAACAAATGCAAATATTGCATCTATTTTGAAACGTTTTTTTTTTTTTTAATGCTACCCCACGGATTTATTGTATATGATGACTTTGTACTTGTTTGTATGATATGAGAACTTATGGCGTTGTCCGAGTGCTAAACGCTCTCCACACGTTTGTAAATTCTTTATTTTCTCTTGGTTACAAATAAAGTATTTCTTGAGTAAAAACCTCAAAATAAATGATTATTTGAGATTACACTGATCATGTAGGCTGTCCATACATTTACAGCAATTAAAAGCCTGCTATTTTTACTTTCAAGACTAAAAGAAAACTGAAAAAACTATTTCAACACAAATAAAATCAACACAACTTTTTAACATTAATCTTAAACTGATGGTTTTCTTCCTCCGCTTAGTTTTTCTGTTTACAAATTTCACCATCTAAATATGAAATCAGTATAGCGCAAGTGAACTGGCTTTTAAAGGGGATGAGAGCTGAGACTGACATTTGTTTATTGCACGTCACCCATTACTCATTACCAGAATATTCATTTTATACTCTGCGTTTGGCACTCAAACCATTTTTCCCATCGTTAAATTAGCAAAAGTGGATTTGGACACGTCTGTTTATACCGTGGGCTTTAGACAATGCGCTAAGATCGTTAAAATAGGGCCCTGTGTGTGTAAATCTATCCTAGATAATCACATAAAACACTAGAGCTTGGTATTGCAACCAATTTGGCGATTCGTGATTTGAATCATTTTATATATGGATTTGATTCGATTCGATTCAAACCAATTTTGATCATCAATATTTCATTAAAGAATTTTGTTTTAAAGACATGGCATTTATTTGATGTGCTGTCACTTTAAGAACTACATGTAATGCACAGATGCAATATACTGTTAGACATGCTTTTCTCTGTTAATATGTATTATTTAGTGAAAGGAGACATGAATACATTATATGCGTGCTGTCTGAAGCCTTGAGATGTGGGAATAACAAATTAAGATCTGCTTCACATCTTTTTTGCTTGAATATTTAAATATTTACACATAAACTTTCATGACGGTGCCGCAAGTGTCCGAGCATCATTCACACTTGCCCCAGGTCATAGGGTACTCTAAAGTAAAGCACACACTTTTACATTTCACGAATCTATATTTTTTTGTTGCATTGAAGAACAATTAAAATCTGAGATTCAATATTTTTGCCAGCCCTATAAAACAAACAAACAAACTTCCATTGTGCCATTAATCCAACGGTACTAAAGAAACTAAGAGTACTGACAGTACATCAGACAGACAGATAAACACAGTCATGTTGAATAGATCCACAGCTTATACACTTACACACAATACTGTCTGAATAAAACCAAACAATAACAAATCTTAACACAACTCAACACAAGCACAAAGTTCAGAGTCAAGATTTCAGACAGATTACTAAAAATCCAGCCATAACCTTCTGATTATTTACAATTCAATCAATCTTAATTCAGTCAAAATAATCTGACGTTAAAAATAATCACCACTGACAGTGACAAACACTGATGTATACGAACACCTTTATAAACAAATCACCATGAACAACAAATATTTAACTCAACTAAAACTAAAATCATTATAAATCAGATCTATTCTTTGATATAAAGCAGCACTGGACTAATGTTGAACAACAGCATCTAAGATCCTGCTGATGTTGTAAAAGTGTGTGTAAATACTGTAGAGGTCAATCTCACCGGTGGTGTTTTTTTGGAGGAGGTGGAGGAGGCACAGAATCTCGACCGGTGGATCTTTCAGCATTGAGCTCGTTGGAGAGGACGAGAGAAGACGATGTTGACACGATTGGGGTCAGCGCAGTCTCGTTGGCTCTGGGATCCTCCGCTGGGATGCCAGTCTGTGTCTGACTAGAGCTTTTGTTGTTATCAGTGCCTGGTGTCGTCCTGCCCTCGCTCATCTCCGCAGGGCTCCATTCTCTTGAGCGACGCTCCCAAACAGCAGGGCCATTGAAGGAGTCGCCCAATCTACCGCCAGACTCTGTTCTCCGAGACGTCCTTTCTTCAGGCTCAACCTCCTCGTCTACCTCATCGATACGACCCTCCAGACTCCTGCTGCTGAGGGACTTTGGTTTCCGATCCAGTTGGGCATCTCCCTGGGAGGAGACACAGGTGATCTCTTTCGGAGGCAGAACCGCACGGAAACTAAGTTCGGGTAAAGGTACTAACGAGAGACTAGAGGTACCGAGTCTGGGTGAACGCGTGTTGATCTTAGGTGGCACTGCGGGACTAGACTGTGACTTTGGTTGGGAGGAAGGGGTGGAGCTTGTATCTGTGATGTCAGCAGTATTTGGCCATGTGAATGCGGGATCGGATGGATCTTTAGGTGCAGCGGGACTGAAATGTGTCCACTGAGTGCTCACGGCAGAATCCGGGCTACTTAAGTAAAACGTGCAGTTGTTTTCTTCTGTGTGAGCGGCCATGACCGTGATAGTTGCCCGCTGATTTTCACAGATCTCCAATGGAGACCTTCGAGTCTTTTCATCTTCCGGTGGTCGTCGCTTCCTCTTGGTGCTCTCGGCATAGATGGGCTCACCGAGTCCGTTCGGTAGAGCGCTGCCAGAACCCGGAGAGTTCTGAGGGCTCGGGAGTCCAGTTAATGAATCCATGCTGCTACGATTGGAGCACAGATCCGACAGGCTTTCACGACGAGAGTCTGGAGTTCTTGTAGGAGATGGTGAGGTACTCGTTGTCTGTTGAGAGGTTTTGTCGAGTCCATTCCCCGGTGCGGTTTCAGAATCCACAACAATTCCCCGAGGTGCTCGACTCTCCTCCACAGATGACCTGAGATGAACTCCATCACTGCTTTCTGCCGACAGGTTTCTTTGGGTTGCGGTGTGAAGATGTGGATCTCCATTTTCATAAGTGCTGTGGATTGTTTTGGTCTGCGGTCTGCAGAGGTCACCGTTCCCTCTCAAACGGCCGTCTTCTTGACCCACACATATGTCACTGATAATCATGCAGTCTCTGGAGAAACCTGTGGGTGAAAGGTTTGAGGAGAAGTTGCTGGAAAATTCCTTCTTCCCAGAGATGTTGTTCTGAAGAAACAGAGTCCTGTGGCATCCGTTACCATCAATGTACAGAGGAGCTGAATGCACATCTTTCTTTAATCCCACAGAGCTGATCTGACCGGCCTAAAGCACAGAACAAATAATACATTAAGAAATAATTCAACAAAATGCTGACAAAAACATAAATCAGAGTTTTACTTTTTTTATGCGAATCAATGAATCACCAAGAAAAACCAGACTGCACACAACAAAAACAACACACCCACACACACCATGCATTAAAATGAAGAGTTAAGGTGTGTCAGGTTTTGCTTTAGAATAAACTATTAGGTCTCGGACATGCATCAATTTAAAAGAAGAATACATTTTTTTGACTTTAATGGACCTCAACAGTTTAGTTTTAATGCAGCTTCAAAGGGCTCGAAGTGATCCCAACCGAGCCATAAGGGTCTCATCTAGAGAAACCAATTTCCATGGGAATTAATAGGAATAAACTGGAAATTAGATCATTTCTTGAATCTTGCACACAAAATAATGTCAAAATGTCCATCTTTGCATGTATTCACATCGCACATAAATTAGATAAAGATTTTTAAAACCTCCTTGTGCTGTGTGTTAGCTAGTGTGCAACAACATAATAACTTTGTAAAGACAAATACACTGACTGAGAAAACATTTAGGTAAGATCATTAAAAAAGTAGTGTCGAAAAATAACCACACACACGCACCCTGAAACTAAAAAATCCTCTATATATATCACTTATGGGTGATTCCCCTCCATTTCAATTTGACTACCGCAGAAGCCACACTTACTTATTTGAGAACTACATCAAGATAAGTACGTTTTGATGATAAAACTTTGATAGAGATATATAATCTATGGTTTTATAGTTTAACTGTTAAAATGTGTTTATAATCTAGCTAGCCAGTAGATCAGATTTCTAAATGTAAGTTAGCACTATTTTATTGAACATTTATGAGCTGTGATGATCATTCTGTAAGCCAGTTTTCTGTTATTATACAGAGTTACTGTACCACCCAAAAGTGTGGACACACTACTATCTTTAATGTTTTTGAAAGAAGTCTCTTATGCTCATATTAGAAGGATTCTGAAGGATTTTTGATCAAATAAAAAGTATCAGGATTCTTCAAAATGTGCATTACCTTGCAAGCATGTCTGCTTATGACCAAATGAAATGTTTGTATATGATATAGTTTATATCAATTTTCCTACATTTCCAAATAATTGTACTCATGTATTCATGTAAATTCCCACAAATTCCTATTTGGAATATTTCCAAAAGTCCCCAATTAAGTTTTCATCACTTCTCTTTCTCCACACTTGTAAACACTGGACCGGTAGTTTTCACATACGTCATGTGTGACCTTTCCACGTGATCACATAATACGTAAGGTCACACTGGTGTGTGTCACACGGCTAGTGAAAGTTGTGGTTTAAAAGTACTTTTTTTGTGGAAAATAATGATGGTTTTTCTAGATAAAACCTCTTATGTCTCGGTTGGGATCACTTAGAGTACCTTGAAGCTGCATTGAAACTGTAAACTGTTGAGGTCCACTAAAGTCCACTATATGGAGAAAAATCCTGGAATTTTTCCTCAAAAAACTTAATTTCTTCTCAACTGAACAAAAACTGACATAAACATCTTGGATGACATGGGAGTGAGTAAATTAATAGGATTTTTTTATGGAAGTGTAGTAATGCTTTAAGTAGAAATTAGGATTTTATTCTTCTCCTGTGTGTTTATTTTGTAATAAGTGAGAGAAATGTTGTTATGCCCTTGACTGTGGTATTACTATCTTAATTTAGACAGTGGAAATATGTGTCTGTATCTCAGTTGTTTCCTGTAAACTGAAGGCACAGCTGCACCGCTCTGTTATCTTACATTTATAGACATTTCATTCGAACACAGAAGATTATCAATGATTTACTTCATAATACATAAACTTTAAAACCTCATCCAATGAATGAATGAACACTGCAGTTACCTGCTCCATGTTCATGTTGATGTCTGTGGTGGTGACGTCCATGTTCATCATAGTGGGTCTGACGGCGATGGTAGGTTTGCTGTAAGGTGACGGAGAGCTCAACCCATCCTCGTCCTCCACGAGCAGACTGTTTCTGACACAGATGGTGCCGGTCTGCCCGTGGGCACTGCGAGGATAAAAGCAGTTCTTACAGGATCCCGGTTTCCACACGTGCTCTGCAAACTCAGCACACGCAGACATTTTAACGTAGACCCCTGACTTCCCGTCCGGCCGGACTTCACTGCTGCATCGCTGCTGGACGGAAGCAGACGGGTCGACGGAGATCCATCAAAACGTGCGGGTCAGGAAATCAGACCTGAGAAAACAATGCAGATGGTTTATTTTTAATAGTCAGTTTTATCATCCACCTGTTAAACATCTTTAATCTAATCATTTATAAAAAAATTAAAGTAACTCACAAGCATCACACGAGTAATGACAAAAAAATTGAATGACAAAAACATCTGTGATTTTGCCGATAACAATAAAAGATGGTATTTGCATCTTTAAAAATGTCTGTGAGAAAGACTTTTATTGTTCTAGCTACAACATGTTAATAGGATTATGCTGGTAAGTTAATGTTGATGTTATTAATGGAATCAAAAGATGAAAGTTGGAAACAAAAGGCAACAGTCTTCATTATTTAAAACTAGAACATTTAGGTAAAAACACTACTAAACAGTAAACAGTGCACCATACAAGAAACAAAAATATGACACTGAAATACAAGAAAGCAAATGCAAACTTCTGTCAAACAGAGATAACATTTTTTTCCCCACAGATACGATAGCCGATTATTCAGACTGATATCTGCGATATACCGATATTTTGGTTGCATTAACTAAATTCTGAAGATGAAAATTTACGTCCCAGAAAATGCTCTTCTTTAAATATATAAACATAAAATATATTAAATAAGAGAACAGACCCTTTGCTTTCAAACAACAGCAAAAAACACATTTCATGAGTTTGAGTTTATAGGGATAGTTCATCCAAAAATTTGAATTCTGTCATCAATTACTCATTTATTTGATTTTCCCACTATAGAAGTCAGTGACACCGTCAACTGTGTGCTTGTTCACCATCATTTATTAAAATATCTTCTTTAACTGAATAAAGAAACTCATACAGGTTTAGAAAAACATGCACTGAGGAAATGAATCAGATGAACGTTTGATGAAGTTTTTATTTTTGGTGAACTATCCCTTTAAGAAGGATATGCGCTTGTGTAAGAGACTTACAAATAATCAGATGAAAGAACTTCACGCTTAGCAGCGAGAAACAAAAGGTTCAAATCTGTCTTTTCTAAGTCCTGCTCGCTCTCAGCATTCACATTGAAAGAGTTCATCCACTACAAAACCACCAATAAACCATTAAATCAACCAACTTCACTGGACAAACAGCAGTACTGCTAATGTTCATGGACCTTTTCAAATAAAATCTTAATATATTTCTTTGCCTTTTGACGATATATACACAGAGATAAAGTGAATTTTTATTATAAAATGCTTCCATTTTTTCTTCAGTTAAGGAGCTAAAATACAGCCATACAAAGACATAATGATGATACACAAAAACTTTCTTTTAGATGATCTATTAATGTAAAATCATCTTTGAAATGCTAAGAGAGGAGCCATTGATTGACTGTGTGATATAAGATCAGAGTAAATTGTTAACCCCATTCATCTGCAAATCAGTTTTCCCAGGCCGCCAAAATTAGAGACTCTTCTGTTCTGTCCATGTGACCCTGGATCACCGGGGTCTGGAGCATCGCCTTTAGAATGCGTTCTCACGTTTGAGAATGCCGGCGTTGCTGGAACGTTCCCTGACGGGTGGGAATGTCTGGAATGTGGAGGGGTGTCTTACACCAGGCTGAGTTTTCACACTACAACAATGTCTACCTGCGTCTTCTCACCCACTCAACAGTGAGAAAAATCACACGCACGCTGCTCAGATATGTTTTCACCTTTAACAAAGTGTCACTGTGAAGACATTTAACCCTTTAACTTACACCCTTTCTGGGGGTTAAAAGTTGATGTGCACCTCCAAAATAATATAACTCTGGCATTCTTTGGTCTGGTGGTTTTGTAAATGAAGAGTTTCGTTGCAAAACGAGATAAATCCATTTTAAAAAAATTTGTCAAAACATGTTTATTATTATGTTATTATTTTGTTTTATGGTGCTACTTACTGTATTTCTTAAGTTATGAAGGTTTAAATCAAAACAAACCAACTGCAGTTGAATTGATAATAATTGGAATGCACAACCAGAAAACAAGTTATCTTGTGTTGCAATGAAACTCTTCAAATATTAAATAAAAAAATGGTTATAGCAGTTTGAGTTTATTCACAAAATAAAAAAAATGCATTAAAGGTATATATTTTATATTAAAACCCCATAAAAATTTAAATTTTTACTCCCAAAATGCTATGAAAATAAGGCCATGTGTGTCGATTAGTTCTGATCCAAATTTCAAAGTAAAATCACAAACATCGAGGTTTCTGTCACACTTTTAGTGGTTTTACAAACAAAGTGTCAACGGTTTACTTACAAATCACAAATTAATAAATTACTGTCACTACCTTATTATTATTAATAAAAACTTTTTTAATTTTTCCAGTGATATAAGTTGTCAAGATGTTTGAAGATTTATAACACGAATTATGAATATACAGTATAATAATTCATATTTATTCCTTTGGGGTGAGTGACATTTAACAAAATGACTGTCAATATTAAATTTCTACCATCAAATGGCCTTCAAATATGAAAACCATATTCGTAGAGCTTTCCAACAATATACTGTTTGTTAAGATTATTTCATGTTTATAGGATATTTAATAATAAACATGTAAAAACACCTTGGGCCCACCTGTTGGTCATTTACATTTTAGAAAATTACACTTACTATATCATTATTTTTGCAAAATGGTGATGAAATATGAAAACCTCAATCTGAGAGCTTTCCAACGATATATATTTTGTCAAGATTAGTGCTGGTTATTGTTTTAAATATGTAATGCCAAACAGTTAAGATCATTCAGATTGACAGCACTGAAATCTTTTCTCCCCAGCATCTGAATAACAACAAGTCCACATACAGATAAGTGACAGATCTGTTATAGTAACGTGAATGAAGTCAAATGAATAATTAGCTCGGGCTTGTCATTCCCACCCAACTCAAACACGCCACACCGATGTGAAACACCTGACATGTGATCAGCTGCTGGTAGGTTTATATACACGGTGTTCTTTGAAACAGGGTGCGTTACTTCCGGTTTTAACCAAGTGAGCCTTTAAATACTTACAGGAATGTATTGAAAGCTGCAGTTGAGGTATCAAACTGACTCATTGTGGAAAGAAACTTCTGCAAACTTGAGCACTTGTGGTTTAGAAACGTGTTCAATGTTCTTCTACCTGAACTTTTACTTACAGCTCGCCTACGCTTATTTCTAAAGACTGAGTTTCATCTGCTCTGTAAAGGCAAATCATTTTCGGTAATACCACACACAGTAGCTGTGTTTTTTTCATTACCCTTAATGAACTATTAATAAAACTAAAACCTTCCAGAAACACCTCAATACGTGTCTGCTCACAACTATAAGAGGCTTGTCTTGCCAATAATGCTTGGATAACACTCCTACATCTCTTCTGATTTAAAAAAAAAATTACTATTACCTCCAAGAAAGAAGGGACTTTCCTTGGCATTATTGTTTGGATAATACTCTTAATGCCTAGTGCGGTGGATGTGATATTAGTTAACCTACAAACATCAGTCAACAGAAAACTACATTTCAGTCGCATTGATGGAAACTGCATCATTTTGCAAGTCTTTTGTCGACATTCAGAAAATAACACTAAACTTTTACTCAAATCTGTAATGGAAACTAGTGATGCACCGATGTATCGGCTGCCGATATTTATCGGCCGATTTTTGATGAATTTGAAACCATCGGCATATCGGCAATAGCATGAGAAAGGCCGATTCCGATTGTTTATTAATTAACTGCATAAAGAAATCCATTATATGTAAAAAAAAAAAATGAGTTAATAATAAATGCTGAATAGCAAAAACCACCTTTGAAGGTTGTCAGGCTGTCTTATCATATTTGTTTTAGCTTAATTTGTAACTCTCTTATTTTGTTAGTCAGTTCAATGTTAATTAGATCCAATCCATGTTCAGTAAAAATATTTGATTCAGAAATAAACTAGCTAATAGACCAACTGTATAGGATTGTATTCAAGTGTTTAATATCGGTATCGGCATCGACCAGAAGTTGTCTGTTTAAATCGGTATCGGCCCAAAAAAATCCTATCGGTGCATCCCTAATGGAAACATATCTTATCTGATGATGTCCCATCAACAACACTGAGCAAACGTGATATGAATATTAGCAGTTCACTCCATTAAAACTCACAAACCACACACCAGATCACGCAGATACACAGTAAGAAAAACTTTAGCTTAAACTTGCCAAAATCTTCAGTCCCTCTTTACTTCTACGACTATGTGAAGACAAATGAATAACAGACAGCAGGTTGACGTGTCGGCCCATGGCACTTTTTTCTCAGGTCAAGCGTCGAGAGGAATGCTGCTCGTGTCGAACCGTTAGACTGACTGGCAACAAGTTTGACAAGTCACAATCCAAGACAAAACAGAAGAAGGTTTGTCTTTGTTCCTGAAGCAGCTGAACCCACAGGAGAATGATGGTGCAGGGGGAAGGGGGACGGTTTCGACTGACGACCCTCAACACAAACTCAGAGAGTCAGTAACTGTCACTTAACCAACAGACCAAACCCTACCAAAACAAACCCAACCAAAACCAACCAAACCTTAAGTCTTTACACGTCTCTGCACTGTTAAAAATGTTTGGTTAGGGCTGGGACGATTAATCGTGCAAATGTGTGTTTTTTAATGAATTACAGTAAAATTCTGGCACATCCAGAGGGCGCTCTTGTGCAGAAACGTCATTTGTGTCGCAGCAAAAGAACCATTACAAACGCTATTGCAGGTAATGTCTATAAACAGATTTACATCTCAGTTCTTCAAAATGTTTTAGGCTTTTTTCATGATAATAAAGAATATTTTGAATAAGTGTTGCTTTTTTAAATGCACATTATAAACGACTCAAACTCATATTGATTTTAAATTGATAAGGACTTCCTACTGATCAAAACACCGAAGTCAAAACACGCACAAGCTTTGCACGAAACACAGAACCGCAGCCCCAGAATCCATTTCAAACAGATTTTTAAAATGGGAAACACGATGCATCATCGCAGTCCTAATGTATGTCAAATCAACATGTATTTTAATGTTACTTTAACATAATTAAGGTGAACTATTTCAACTTGCTTTTATAAGTTTCAACTTATTGCAGGTCAAAACTTAAAATAGTAGGTTCAATTGACTTGCAAAAGCAAGTTGTTTTAACTTCATGCTGCATTTTTTACAGTGCTGAGGTCTGGTGGCAATCAACTTTATTAACGCAGATGAATATTACATTTATATTCATGCTGTAATACAAAGTACAGTGTTCCCACTCCGTCAAATTCATGACTAAAAATCTGAAATTTTCCATGATCTATGTCCGGGATGCTGTGAGCCATAATGCAGTGTACACTGTGAGTTTATAAAGATCATTGTGAAATAAATAAACAGTGCAGCTCTTCAAATTGTTGTCAGCAGAGGCTTGGACCTGGAAAAGGTACTCCTTATGTCACAAGGTAAAAATCAGATTACATTTTGTTAAATATGAACTCAAATTTAAAGCAACAAACAAACATTCCTTAAATATTACATGACTTGGTACAAAAAAATTCCCTGACATTCAAAGTCTGGAATAGACCTCTTAAGATTTCATTACAATCCAGAAATTCCATGACCCGTGGGAATCCTGAAAGTAATTTACAGTGCTGGGATCAAACCCACAACATATCGTGCAGCTCATGCAGAGATCTTTCACTGAACTACAGGAACAAATGCATGAAGTGTTTCATAAACAAACACAGAACTGATGAATGAATGAATGAATGTTTAAAGTCTAGTCAGAGAAATCATGTATTCAAATACAAACTTCATTGTAAATGAACACAGACTTATAACATTTCACCACATTTATCACAGATCCTCATAAAGTCTGATAACTGCAGTGTCATAAAAATCATCAGCACTGCGGTTACTATAGTAAACAAATGATAATAAAGGAACAGACAGCAGAATCTTACCTCATACATCAGACACATAAAGATTTTAACAGCGTGCTCGCCCATCAAATGAGTTTAACCGCTGCTGTAACGCGTGAAGGAAATAAAGAAATCCCTCTAAATCTATCCGCAGAACAAATAGACATTTAATAAAGTCATTACCATAAACTGATATTCGGTTTGTGTATCATGATTCGGGTTGAGGTCCGCATGCGGCTGTATATGAATCAAAGATCCAGTCTGACTGAATATCTTACCTGCAGTGATAGAGACGCGATATATTCCCACAGAGACACGCGATATATTCCCACACATATATATATAGAGAGAGAGACACGCGTGTACGTTAATCCCACAGTGGACACAGGTTTGTGTGTGAAAAAGACGCGATAGCAGCAGCGTTGCGTGACCGTGATCCACTCAAACTGACGAGCATCGCAACGCGACGCGACGAGCGAAACTCCTGCAGCGGGGGCGGAGCTGCATTACTAATGACAGAAAGAGAGAGAGAGAGAGAGAGATAGAGAGAGAGAGAGAGAGAGAGAGAGAGAGAGAGAGAGAGAGAGAGAGAGAGAGATTTGGACACATTTATGATTTTTAACAGTTTATTTCTCTTTGTAGACATCATGTTGTGTGTTGTGTTGTGTTGTGTGTGTAATACTGTGTCTAGTTTTTGGTTGATAAAAGTCGATTGAAAAGCGCATTAGTGTGACACCAGACACTGTGATCAATAACCTGATCAATCACATCACAGCAGCTTCATGTTCAATGTTAACTCACAGATCCTGGACTATGGGAATGGCTAGAATTCCAGACATGGAATCTAGAAATTCCCTTCATTCCCATTCCATGAAAAGAGAACATGCCATGACATGTACACAAACAGACACACAATACAAACACAAAACTGTGTTTCTTCACTGATGTGTCTGAATTCTCATAAAGCAAAAATATGTATTTTCAAATATCATTTTAAATATATTTAAAACGTATTTTTCACCAATATATACGTAGTACCGCAACATATTTTTAAAAATAAAATTTTAATGCATTTATATTCATGTCACATTGTAAGAAAACTTTGTATGTAACAAACTTTGTTATGTTCAACAAAAATATACTTATACATTTTTATTTATACATACTTTAGGCATTTATACAAACTTTTATTTTGGCCAATATTATTTATTTTGCTATATGGGTTGTAAAATTTGAATTTAATTACGCATTTATATTAACATTGCATTTGAAGAAAATATGTATGTTTATGTTACAAAACTGTTACATAACAGGTTTGAAAATGTTAAAATTAAATATATTTTCAACTGCAAAAATATAATAAGATTGTTTTCAGCATATTAAAATATATTTTGGCCAAGAATACATTTCTTGCCGTATGAGTTGTAAAATTAAAAATGTATTTGTTTGCCGTTGAAATACATTTTAAAATATATTTAGTTTTAATCTTCATAATCAACATATATATTTTCACATTTAATATATATGTATGGGTTACATTTTTAATATTGCAGTGAGTTAATAATGAAAATAATTTGTATTATAACTTAAGAGATGACATGGAGACCGTCAGTATTTCAGATGTGTCTCCACTACAATGCTCAAACTGTGATCAGAAGATATCAAAAACATATTTTTAGAAGTCATTTTAGAAGAAATACAGTATCTGAGACAAAGTCATTTTTAAATGAAATATAAGCAAACCTGAGCCTCCATTGAGTCGCATAAGCACACATTTCCTGGGTTTGTACATCTATAGCAAACAAAACCCTTTTATTTTAAAGCAAAAGACAAATTTCTGCACTATGGATGACTGCTGATATTGTTTCATAGACATTGAAACCTGCTGAATCTGCTCACATTTCTTTCTTTCAGAAGTGCTCCTGTGACCTTTGCTCTGACCTGTGACCTTTGGGTTAATAATTCAGAAAACCTCTCCTCTGTCTGCCATCTTTAGTTGATGGATATCACATCAGGTCTATAGTGAGTCACAGGTGTGACAGAGAAATGACTCAAACTATACACGACTGAGACAAACCTTTACTTCAACAATATATCTCTGATCATTCAGCTGACAAAACTGCATTTCCCATCATGCCTTGTGCATTCAGGTGTGATAAAACTCACAGATAAAGACTCTTCTGCATGGTTAATGTTAAAGATGATTAATTTTTTCCACACAATTTACAAAAACGGGCTGATATCTTCCTTGTCCTATGAAGTCTCTCCTTCAGAAATATATATCGAGTTCTGATTGTGTAGTTTGTTTAGTGTGTTGTGATTGGACAGCACGTTAGATTAGTTGGTTACTGGCGTATGCCTGTGGGTGGAGTTTAGTTAAAAACTCTTATATTGATGTCATATATATGGGAAGTAGAGGACTGTAGTTCACAACTGGCCGTTCTCTGTAGTCCTTGAAAAGTGAATTTATATAAGAATTTATAAAAGAAAATATATCGCTTGGCAGTGAACTTTGACCTTTATCATTTTACAGATATTATTTATGCTCTAACAGCAACATTACACACTAACTAAAGTTTGAAAAATGGGATCATGAAAAACGAGACCTTTAATGTGCATTAATCAGACTTTCAAGTCATAATAATTTGTCACAATTGTGGAGAGGAATTACATTATTAACTTTAAAGCCCCTTTAACAGGACTGTAAGTTGACGTCTTTACAACAATATTTGACTGTTTTACTCTAAAGTTATGCTCTCTCTCTTTCTCTTAGATGAAGAGGTGTGTAAATGTTGGACTTTTGACCCATTAGTGTCTGATTCAGATGTTTCTGTTCTCTCTGAAGGTTTCACCCGCTGTGGGAACACAACAGAGGCCCATGGGAGTGTTTGTGATCTGTGGCTCTTTTGTTCGGTGAAACACCTTGTTTTGTAGCTGTCATGTGGAGTATAGGGAAGTCTGGAAGGTTTCAGATGTCAGACTCTTAAAGAAACTTGAAGTGTTTGACAGAATACATTGTGATATCTGTGTTATTCTCACTGATAACTGAGATTCTCATTATTGTAATACATGAAACTCACTGCGATCAGAGACATTTTTATTTAAAATAATCAGAAATGAAAAGGGCAGTACAATAAAGTATGATTACAGTAAAATGAATCAGATTTTATTTTTTTTACATTTGGGGGATTTACTTTTAATATAAATGTTTATATGGTATGAAATTATAAGCTTTATATTCCTAATGGAAAGTAGAGATTTTTACTTACTGTATGCTGATATTGGAGTGAAGCATCCGACCTTCTGAAGGCCGTCAATAATTAAAAGCTCATGCTGGAGTGAGACAGAATCTAATACACACACACATACAGGCACACACACACACACACACACACACACACACACACACACACACACACACACACACACACACACACACACACACACACACACACACACACACACACACACACACACACACACACACACACACACACACACACACACACACACACACACACACAGAATGCAATGTCACCTGACTCCTCTGCTGCCCATCTGGAGTGCTGTACGCAGCACATGTAAGTGATTATTTGTGAACATATTGCTGTGTAATGAAGAGTGCTGCTGCTGTTTGTTTAATTCATGAACTTTTACTCTGAAGCAGAAGATTCAGAGAGTTTAAGAGATGTGCTCTCTTGACCTGGATTGCTAAACAGCAGTCATCACCTTGTGTGTGTTGTGATAATAAAAACATCTGTGTGCAGATATACAGTAGATCTGAACACCAGACGTCTGTAAGATGCTCTTAACATTTGCTGTAAAACATCAACTGTGATGATCGTATAAATGAAACACTGAGAAAAATTCACTTCCAGCAAAGAAAGTGATTTAAGGTAATCTACTTGTTATTTGTTTTGCTTGTTAACAGAAATAAACTACTGTAAAAGGACTCTGTTGTTATTGATTCTTTGCATGAGTTTACCAGAAGTTACGTTTGTTAACAGAGAGCTGTTTGTTTAGGTTGTTATTGTTGAAACGGTCTATTTTATTTCATGTCTATTTTATTCTATTCTATTCTATTTCATTCTTTTTATGTCTATTCTATTCTATTATATTCTATTCTATTCTATTCTATTCTACTGTATGTCTATTCTATTTTATGTCTATGTTTATTCTATTCTATTTTATGTCTATGTTTATTCTATTTTATGTCTATGTTTATTCTATTCTATTCTACTGTATGTCTATTCTATTTTATGTCTATGTCTATATTTATTCTATTTTGTGTCTATGTTTATTCTATTCTACTGTATGTCTATTCTATTCTATATTCTATGTTTATTCTATTCTATTTTATGTCTATGTTTATTCTATTCTATTGTATGTCTATTTTATTTTATGTCTATTTCTATTCTATTCTATTCTATTCTATTCTATTCTATTCTATTCTATTCTATTCTATTCTATTCTATTCTATTTCATTCTCTTTATGTATATGTTTATTCTATTCTATTCTGCTGTATGTCTATTCTATTTTGTGTCTATGTTTATTCTATTCTACTGTATGTCTATTCTATTTTACGTCTATGTTTATTCTATTCTATTGTATCTCTATGTTTATTCTATTCTATTTTATGTCTATGTTTATTCTATTCTATTCTACTGTATGTCTATTCTATTTTATATCTATGTTTATTCTATTCTATTGTATGTCTATTCTATTTTATGTCTATGTTTATTCTATTCTGTTCTATTTCAGGTCTATGTTTATTCTATTCTACTGTATGTTTATTTTATTTTATGTCTATGTATATTCTATTCTACTGTTTATTCTATTCTATTCTATTTTATGTCTATGTTTTCTATTCTGTTCTATTCTATTTTATGTCTATGTTTTTTCTATTCTATTATACTGTATGTCTATTCTATTTTATGTCTTTGTTTATTCTATCCTGTTCTATTCTATTTTATGTCTATGTTTATTCTATTCTGTTCTATTCTATTTTATGTCTATGTTTATTCTATTCTATTGAGTGATGTTTAATCCAGGAGGTTTGCTGCTGTTTGATTTAGTTGATTGATAAAACAGCTACTTCAGATACTAGTATGAGTCTATCTGGAGGGGTTATAAAGGTGGGCGGGGTCTGGTATGTTACCATGGCAGCAGTGTGTTTACAGTTGATGGTGGGCGGAGTTTGGAATGCCGATGAGAAAACATTTTGTTAGTTATTTAATTCACAGATAATCTAAACAAACATACCTGACTGTGTTAATGTGAATCTTCATTGACATCAGAACAGGATGTTTTATCAGATTCAGATAATTTCTAGAGATGATTTCATACAGAGAGTATGAGTTAAACACACATCTCAATGCATTCATACTGCACGCTGAAACACGCTCGCTCTCTCTGGTATGTTCATAATGAAATAAAGTCCATTCATTACAGGTTTGAAAAGATTATAACTGTGATCATCAACATACACTGTGAAGAAATATACAGTATATAAATACACTCTCCAGGATATATTAACACAAAAGTCCAAAATATCATGAATAGGTTATTATTCTTGTTTGTCAACATCAATTAAGACACATCTGATGATCTACATCTGTTTATTTACACTGATTCATACAGGACACAAACACATCTGTCATCCCCATCAATCTGTCTCACAGTTAATGGATTCAACAGATCTCTCGGTTCAGGAGAAGAGCGACAGACAGGAGGCTTTTAGTTCAGATGGACCCCACACTTTTACTGGGGTAAAGACACGACCCTCCAGCATTTAAGAGTTTATATTTAATAAGTTATCAGATGCTTTGATCTTGTGTCTTACAGTGAGGAGAATTCAAACTTGGGATGCAACAACAAGAGCTAAGATACAAAGTTTTACAGAATTAAAGCATTGAGATTTATCAACTTCATCATGCACAAGTATTCTGAAATAACAGAAAGAAATGTCCACAATCTTACCAATGAATAACAAAGCAAGGTTTAAAATAAAGAGTATATTAATATTACACTTCAGTATATTACTGTCAAGAGATTAAACTCAATGCACATGTGAATGATTAAGTATAATTGAGTTGTTTTAAGGCAAATTCACCCTGGTCAGACAACTACCAACTCCAACAGACACCCACACTCTAAAGTCTCATTTACTTTGATCCAACAACTGCCAACAGGGGTTACACACTGGTCAGACGCGTCTGTTGGAGTCTGTCTGACCAGTGTGAATTGTCCTATATATTTAAATTCATTGTGATGCTTTCTGAATCTTATCAAAGATCTACAACTCTCTGCACATTTAGCAGCAATGTGAACTATCTGTCAGTGTGAATTGAGTAATAGTTGATTTTAACTTTAACGTCATGTCTCAGTTTAAGTGTATGACTCTTCCATCATCAGATAAAGATGAAGCAAGTAACAACTGGAATGAAATATAAAAAACCCTCAAAGAATTCAGATTACGTATACACAGAAAGCATGTTTATATAGTGTGTGTGTGTGAGACAGATCGTGTAATAGTTTCATACCTACAGGCAAACAAAATACATCAAACATATTTTAAGACAAACATCAGACAAACCTTCAATACTAAACGAGCCATGACACAAATACACTAGCTGTAGTTTAAAGTCTGTGATACAAAATACAATTTATACCACGAGTCTGTTGAATGATTTAGTCTGATTGACTGAGAAATGTTTCACAGGTGTTGATTATTTTTCTATAACTGCACACCTAACCTGTCAAATGTTTTAAAATAATCACCAGAGCAATGTCTGTGGTAGCGTGGTAAAATAGGAATAATCTCCGGTCCTTATATATGAGAATAATGCACACCCGTGGTGTAACGGCATTATTTTCTTATAATTCAACAGCCCGTCATCAATTATTTCTTATATATCAATGAATACTCACATGTGTCTTTTCAAAGAGAAATAACAAACCGATCAACCTGACTGACCCCTGCTGAAAAAAACAGCATCAAACCAGCATGGACCAGCATGGGAATTATGCTGGTCTATGCTGGTTTAGCTGGTGGTCACAGCATACCAGCACCAAAACACAACATATGCTGGTATGACCAGCATGGGATGCTGGTGCTAATGCTGGTTTAGCTGGTGCTAATGCTGGTTTGGTGCTGGTTTAGCTGGTGCTTATGCTGGTGCTGGTTTGATGCTGGTTTAGCTGGTGCTAATGCTGGTTTGGTGCTGGTTTAGCTGGTGCTAATGCTGGTTTGATGCTGGTTTAGCTGGTGTTCACTAGAAAACCAGCACCAAAACACAACATATGCTGGTCTTGCTGGTATGCTGTTTTTTTTCAGCAGGGAGAAGAGAGACATTAAGACATAAATCTGTGCACAGCAGGGTCAAAACAAAAGACACATGCTTACATGAACAAATATTTAACAATGACAGCATTCACTGTAAATACATTTATTTGTTAAGTTGAAACCCTGAATATAAAGATTTCTGAATTGTTGGGTTTGTTCTTACAAATATGGGCGGAATAAACTGTATGTAAATGTTTAATCAGTGTGTTAAATATGACAGCAGACATAAACATCAGCTAAAACCTCAACTAGGAGATAGAGGAGAGACGAGCTCAGCAAAACAGCTTATATATATATTTATATTTAACTACACATTAATGCTGAGCAGGTGAAACATAAACTGCAGTCTCTGCATCTTTTCTCTGGATTTCATTTGCAGGGCCAGGCAGAATCTGCAGACTTTTTTTAGCTTTTTGCAGAATTATTTTAAATGTTTTTAAAAGATATTAGAGAATTTAAGCTGTTAATATTACAAAAATGAAAATGAATCGACCAAACTAATGAGTCCTCTGAATTAAACTGGACCAACATGACTCAGATCATGTGATATATTTTGTCAAATGACATATATTATTGTTTAAAGTATTATAGCAGAATAAAAAAGCTTGTGTTAATACATTCTCATTATAAATTAAGCACGTATCAAGATCTTTTCATCATTTTGACCAAGCAATGTAAACTTTATATTAAACATAAGAAGAGCATTTGCCTTATAAACAGATTTGAAAACGATGATGTGCTGAGGGCTAACCTTCACATCATGTAGACGACAAGTGAGTAAAGTGAGATCTTCTTTATTTTTTTCACATAAATCTGCAGGTGTGATTTTGTTTTTATCTGCTCATTTGCTTCATATTTCATGATGAAGATGTAGTGAGAAACAGATGATTGTGTAAAGTCTGATAAAGTTTTCATGTGTTGACATAAGAGGCTACAGTAACTTCCTGTTTCATTCTGAGCGCGCTCACTACACTGATATATATAGATATAGATATTGTGTGCTATAATTTGTCTCTATTTTGAGTCTTGTGTTGGTTCTTCATGAGTATATTGTGTGATATGAAACACTTAAAGTCTTTATAATGATGACTTTTACCGGCTGTGAAAGACCCTTAGGGTGTGCATATAATGACAACATTTATATAAATATTTTTTTATTCATTTCATCTAACATCTGAAGTACTTACATTAATTTCCACTGGAGCTGCAGGTCAGCAGTGTACAAGGTCAAAATGAAGTGTTGTGACATTACAGAAGAGAGAGAGAGAGAGAGAGAGAGAGAGAGAGAGAGAGAGAGAGAGAGAGAGAGAGAGAGAGAGAGAGAGAGAGAGAGAGAGGAAGAATAAAAACAGCTCCTCTGGACAGAAAACAATGAGAAGAGAAGTCACACTTCCTGTCCTCCATCTGCTACTTCCTGTTACATGACAAAGATAACTCAGCACAACTGAAGATAGAGTCACAATAATCTGGACTAGAGATGAAAACACGTGTTATGTTTTATATAATGACTAACTCATATTCATAGACTGATGAACGCTGGCAGATGCCGTACGGATCACTCGTTCAGGTCAGCAGGAGATGATTCCCACATTCCAAAGAGAGTCAATGAGAGCGGCACTCCTCAGAAGTCTGTAATAAATCATGTAGATTAAGAGACAGATGATCACTGTTTACTGTTCCTAACATCTTTCACCCTGACTGAGAGAAAAGATGAACAGACACAGAGAGAAAAAAAAGTTTAGATCAAATATACGTATACAACTGAACTCTTACTGAACTGATCTGGAGTCTGGTCATCTTTTTTCATTATTTAAACAAAAAAACATCAGATTTCTGGCCTTTCTTTAGTCAGATATGTACAGTATGCTGGAAAGACAAACAGGATCAGAGAAAGTTTGATGAAGAAGACAAGACTATATTCAGTATAAACATGAAGATTGATTGGGGCAGGGGTGTAATTGCTACATTATATGGAGGAAGGTAAACATGAAATCAAAATGAAACAAAAGATCATTATTTTTGGATCAATACTAGTTCTGTACAACATTCATTTATGACAGTAGATCAGTGAAACACCTTTAAAGAGACACTCCAGTTGTTTTGAAAATATGCCCATTTTCAGCTCCCCTAGAGTTAAACATATAGAGTCAAGTTTAAATAGGAAAAATATCCAAACTCTTTAATCATTTTTTAGCGTGATGCTAATGGTCTAATCAGATTCAATGCATTGTGCTAAGCTATGCTAAAAAAGTGGGGTGACCATACGTGCAATTCTTCCCGGACGCGTCCTGGCCAGGATTTCAGTGCGTCTTCCGGAAGTCGTATTTGTTGACCGCATACGCCATTCAGTTTAAAAGATAAGACATGCAACGTAGTTTCATTCTTACCTTAAAATGTAACGGTTTCTTTTCTGTAATAATAATAATAATAATCCTCTATGACGTGTGCGGTCGACAAATATTACTTCTGGAAGATGCACCCGAAATCCTGGCCAAGACACGTCTGGGAAGAATGGCAAGTATGGTCACCTTAGCTAAAAGTGCTAGCGCCAGACCTGGAGATCAGCTGAATGGATTCCAAAACGGTAAAAGTAAAATGTTTAACTCTAGGGGAGCTGAAAATGAGTGTCCCTTTAAGAGTGAAGATTAAACGCCAGATCACAGTTGAAATCCTCCACAGGTAACACTAAGATTGTGTCACTTAAGGGGATAGTTCACCCAAAAATACAAATTCTGTCATCATTTTCTTATCCTTATGTTGTTCTTAACCTGTATGATTCAATGGGTACCACCATCATTTATCACAATACTTCCATAATATTTGATGACAGATTTTTTGTGTGTGAACTCCCCCTTTAAAGCACACATTATACAAACCCTGAGGATTAAATCAAAGTGTCTGATTGGTCATATTATAGATACAGATGTAGGATTAATGTTATTTGAATAAAAGCGTCTACTAAAATGATTAAATGTGATGTGATCTTACTGTCAGTGTCAGAGAGATCTGTAAAGGTCTTTTGGTTTTGTCATTGTGAGTTGGATATTCACCTGCTGATGTTCAGTAAGTAGACAAAGGGATTTTTATTGATTTCTCTATAAACACAGCATTAAGTAAATGTAAAGAGAGGCCATTAAAGGTCTTGCTGTACTTTAACAACACTTACAGCCGCACTAATGGAAAATCACATCCATCAATGTAAATCTATCTGATGGTTTTACCCTGAAATCCTCTGTTCAGTCAGTAAAGTAACCTCACATCTCTTCCCATCAGGTCACATGATGTGAGATTTATTCATGTGTGTATCACAAACACTACTGAATGAGATACAGACTGAAAGCTTTCATCAACAACAGACTCTCACAAACACCACTGAAGAAAATGCAGCTTCAGCAATTCTACAATTCATTTACATTCATATCATCAATCCTCCAGATGCCTTGCTTTCATCCGTACAGGAACAAACAGAGCTTTTGTATGTATGATGCTTAGGTTTTTTATAATTCTCATGGTAAATAATGTTTAAAAACAAAGTAATATGTGTTGTCACACATCAGTATAACTGTAATGAAAGTGACTCAGGAGTCTGTAGGGTTTGTTTTTAAAGTTAAAACACATTTGTGACCATGGTGCCGTTCATGAAGGTCAACAGGCTCAAACCTGCTCCTTAACCACAATAGAGCCGGAAAACTGAATGACCAATGTTCATCCGGAGCCGGAAACCCAAGAGCCGTTATAGATTTAAGCTCAGGATCTCCTCATCGCTGTCACAAGATATCTGACAGAAGAAACAACACTACATCGTTCAGATAAATAAGGGCTTAATACAAATTGAACTGTACAGACATCTGTGCCATACAAGTCTGTCATTTGTATTTCATCCAGATAAGAAACAGTTAACACTGTATTACAGCAAAGACATTTACACAATTTTCTGAATCATGTGTTTTAAGTAATACTGTTCATATAGAAACTAATGGATGTTTTATTAGACTGCTCTCTAAAATGCTTGATGCTGATTGGCCAGTCATGACATTGCCAGGTGTGTTATTCCCAGATAGCAACCGCCTCAAACTAAAAACACACAGCTACAAATCATTTTGCCAGGTTCAGTTTAATATTACACAAAAATGAAATATAAATATGTGTTTTAATATGACATTTTATTTACAAATGATTCAACCAAATAGCGTGTTCGTGACATTTGAATGTCTAGTCTTATCTTAAAACAGAAAGTAAATGGGTTTTCGTGGAGGGAGGTCTGCATTCATTAAAAATGAGCATAAAAATATTTTAAATCAATATTTAATGTACCTTACTTTACTTATGAGGTAAATAAGCGTGTAATAAGCAGAATAATGTACAGACAGCAGAAATAAACCCCTTCAGTGTCATACAAGACCCTCCCCTTTGTGTCAGATCCTCAAACTGTTGGGGTTTATTTCTGTTATAACAACATTACCCCTTACTTGTTAACCTGTTTAAAATGTATTTATTCTGTTGAGCAGACATCCAATGACAACATTAACACTGGAAAATTAATATTTTAGCCCAGAATGAAGAAGATAAATGAGATCTGAATCTGTCCACCATCAAATAAATAAATACACACAGTAACAGTGAGATGAAAACACACTGGTGTACCTGACAAACCAGTTATAAGAATCAGCCAATACAGTTTACTTCTGTAACATGACTTATTTACAAACAAAAGGTGATTTAATGAGAACTAAACCAGACTGGACTAAACAAACACACATACACACACACACACACACACACACACACACACACACACACACACACACACACACACACACACACACACACACACACACACACACACACACACACACACACACACACACACACACACACACACACACACACACACACAACATGTGTTTCACTTCATGCACTGACAGATGGACTGACTCAAAACTCTGACTGAACACGTAATAAAAACTAGATGAGAACATCATAAAAAATATGTTTCACATTTACACTACATGAAGACTCTCAAAGAGCAACATATTAAATCAGATCATGTTGTTAGCATACAGAAAAAATAAAGATAACAGAGTGACTGTGTGAGAAGAGATTTAGTGTTAGATAAGAGAGAGAGAGAGAGAGAGAGAGAGAGATAAATGAATAATGTATATACACTATATATAGAGAGAGAGAAAGAGAGAGAGAGAAATCTATAGATCAGACCATGAGAGAGATAATACTGTGCCGTCATCACACAATCTTACTGTGTGTAAACACGTCTGTACTGGAAAACACTGGACACACATGAGGAATCAGAACGCCACAGGCAGGTCTTCAGAAATACTGTATTACACGTGTAAAACATTCAGACTGACAACTGTAATACAAAGAGAAAGAGAGCAAAGAAACTACAGTCATCAGATAAAAGATCATTATTATACTGTGATCATCTATCACAAACCTCTTGAAGTTACATCATTAACAACAATGCTGCAGAAAAAACAAGGGAGAAAAAAATTAAACCTGATGCTGCACAAAAACTAACAATGCATCAAAGCCAATGTTGTTAATAATCTTTGATATGCCCAAGACTGTGAAAGAGTTAAAAATCCAGCTCACAATCACTTTTTATATTGAAAAGAAGTCATTTTATGTGTTTTTCCTAAATCAGTGACATCACTCATGAACTTGGAAATAAAAAAGTTAAAATCATGGCATTTTTGTAAACATTTAGTAGTTTTGATCAGGACTGACGTTGACCAACACAAAATGGTAATGAATTTGCCCACAGTGTATTGTTGAGTTTTTAAAACATTTCAAAGCATTTTCCCAAAATACACTCACCGGCCACTTTATTAGGTAAACCTGTCCAACTGCGTGTTAATGCAAATTTCTAATTAGCCAATCACGTGGCAGCAACCCAATGCACTTAGGCATGTAGACATGGTCAAGACGATCAGCTGCAGTTCAAACCGAGTGTCAGAATGGAGAAGAAAGGTGATTTAAGTGACATTGAGTGTGGCATGGTTGGTGCCAGACGGGCTGGTCTGAGTATTTCAGAAACTGCTGATCTACTGGGATTTTCACACACAACCATCTCAAGGGTTTACAGAGGATGGTCCGAAAAATAGAAAATATCCAGCGAGTGGCAGTTCTGTGGGCGCATATGCCTTGTTGATGCCAAAGGTCAGAGGAGAATGGCCAGACTGGTTTGAGCTGATAGAAAGGCAACAGTAACTCAAATAAACACTCGTTACAACCGAGATATACAGAAGAGCATCTCTGAACGCACAACACGTCGAACCTTGAGGTGGATGGGCTACAGCAGCAGAAGACCACATTGGGTGCCACTCCTGACAGCTAAGAACAGGAAACTAAGGCTACAATTCACACAGGCTCACCAAAATTGGACAATAGAAGATTGGAAAAACGTTGCCTGGTCTGATGAGTCCTGATTTCTGCTGCGACATTCAGATGGTAGAGTCAGAATTTGGCATCAACAACATGAAAGCATGGATCCATCCTGCCTTGTATCAACGGTTCAGGCTGGTGGTGGTGAAATGGTGTGGGGGATGTTTTTTGGCACACTTTGGGCCCATTAGTACCAATAGAGCATCATTTAAATGCTACAGCCTACCTGAGAATTGTTTCTGACCATGTTCATCCCTTTATGACGACAGTGTACCCATCTCATATCCATGTCATAAAGCGCAAATCATCTCAGACTGGGTTCTTGAACATGACAATGAGTTCACTGTACTAAAATGGCCTCCACAATCACCAGATCTCAACCCAATAGAGCATCTTTGGGATGTGGTGAAACGGGAGCTTCGTGCCCTGGATGTGCAGCCGACAAATCTGCCGCAACTGCGTGATGTTATCATGTCAACATGGACCAAAATCTCTGAGGAATGTTTCCAATTCCCTGTTGAATCTGTGCCACAAAGGATTAAGGCAGTTCTGAAGGCAAAAGGGGGTCCAATCCGGTACTAGTAAGGTGTACCTAATAGGAGTGTATGTGTCAATAAAAGATTTGTCACCAAAAATCCTTCCATTTGCTGAAACACAGAGAAAGTTGTGGCCAAATTAAGACTCAAAAGCACCCCATATTGGATGAAAACATCCCCAACGATGATACCTACGTAAGCCCTTAATTCACAGATAATGTGTTCTGGGATTTGTCCTGGAATCTGTGCGTGCATTCACACACAACCCATAAAGATCCTATAAAGACACATGCCATCAGGACGTGAGGTGTGTGATGTAACTGTTATCGAGCACTTGGTTGAAGCATCTTAAGTTTGCTTATGATCTGTGATTTCTCTCTCGAGAACCATATGCATTTTTCCCATAGAACATTTGCATAATATTCCATTAGGCTGATGAATGATCTTTGATGGTGAGAGGCTCCCAGATCACTGCTTCATTCCACTTTACAGACATGAATTTCATGATGAACATTAATCTGCATTTAAAACCCAAAGAGCTGAATGATAACCGTGTCATTTTCACCCCTTACAGCATACTGTAGTTCATGCCTTTTGTTCACACAGCACATGTTCATGGACTGCCGCAGGACTGTAACTAGGTCCTCATCCTGGGATCGATCTTGGGATAATTCCAGGACATGTTTGCATTCACACAGCAGGGAGTCTTATGAGGACAGGGATCAACACACTGTGTGAAATGAGTTACAGAAAGGTTCAGTGTGGACTGTTGGTGTGTTTAGAGTCGTATCTCAAAAGAACATCAGTGTCTGTCAATATGATCCTTAACCAGTGGGCTTCCTAAAGAACTAGTCAACTAGTCCTTTTTGAAAATGTGTAGTTTTGCCCCTCCCTACTGAAACAGTAATGATGTCACTTCCTGTCTCTGTGACCAGCCAACCATTCTGACTACAATCCCAGAACAGTGGAGACTGAAGTTCAAACTACATAAACAGATGCATGATGGGATTTGGGTGTACATTGACACATGACCCACTCTTCATTCACTTCCTGTTATTTAAAAAAATTCAACAGCAATCTTTACATCATTTCCTTCCTCTACACAATTAACTGGATGACTTCTATCCAAGGTGAAAAGATGTTTGTGCTCAGGGACTGAGGTGAAATCGTATCTTGATGTCGGATGCGCCACGGACACGGTCTGATTATAGAACAGGACGTAAATTAAAGACTCAGACAGGAAACCACTGAGGGAAAAACCAGCTCATATCAGCTTACACTACATCTAACCCTCAGTAGTGCTCAGGATAGTTTTTAGGATTGACTCCAGCCCTAATCTTAACTGTGAACACTAGAGAAAGAAAGAAAGGAGATCTAAAGAGAAGAAGAAGTTTCCTGTAATGTGACAAGGAAATGATTTTATATTTAAAATCTTACTCAGCCAATTAATTTCTCAAGAGAAGAGGAGAAAGATTATTAATGGTCCTCTATAGAGATTTCTCAAGGTAAAATCCCTGACTCATGGTTTCATGATAACGTTCTGTGATTGGACAGAAACAGCTCATTTGATACTCTTGATCGACTCTCAGGAAGAATTACTGGAAAGAGTTTCCACCGCACCGCTCTCTTGTGTAGACCTGAAGAGAGAGAGAGAGCATTGAGTGCTTGTGTTGTATCTGATAACACAGAAACCTCGGGGCTATAATCACCAGAACAGAACAGAACAGAGCCAAAACACAACAAACCCTCCACAGCTCTGACACACAAACATCCGGGTTTGTTTGCTGGATGAAGCTCTCGGCTAAACCACAGAAACATCTGTAAATAACCATCCAATCCACAAACAAACTAACACACTTCCTCTCTCTCTCTCTGTCTCTCTCTCTCTCTCTCTCTCTCTCTGCCTCTCTGTCTGTCTGGGTTGTAAAGCATTGTTTGTTTAAAGTTGTTGGGTCTTTGGTGCACCTGCAGGACATAAATTTAAAGGCAGTGAGTGATCTTTAACCAGCACAGACTTCAGATGTGTGGCTTTGGTTTTTTACTAATTTTGGATCAGGACCACCTCAAGACAGGCACCTCAATGCTTTGATATGACACAAGGACAGCTCTTGAGAAAGAACACACATGACATGAGGTCAAGAGACATAAATAAACTCTCATCTCAGCCCTTCAATACTGAATCTAAAATACAGAAAGATTTTCTGGTCTAGATTGATTTATATTGGTCTAGTACTGGTCTAGATTGATTTATACGTGCCTGGTCCTGGTCTAGATTGATTTATATGGGTCTGGTACTGCTCTAGAATGATTTATCCTGGTCTGGAACTGGTCTAGATTGATCTATATGGGTCTGGTCCTGGTCTAGATAGATTTATATGGGTCTGGTACTGGTCCAGAATGATTTATCCTGTTCTTGTCCTGGTCTAGATTGATTTATACGTGTCTGGTATTGGTCTAGATTGATTTATTCTGATCTGGTACTGATCTAGATTCATTTATTCAGATAATTATAAAAAAAATAATTTTATTAAATAAACTGACTGTTATATTAAGACCTGAAAAAAAATAATTTTATTAAATAAACGGACTGTTATATTAAGACCTGAAACCAACTCTTCTGAGTAAACAAACTCTTTAATGCTTAGTGAGTTCTGGGAGACAGAACATGTTGGGTTTCCAGCACCGTATGTATGTTTTTCCCTTTGGTTAGTTTTGTCTTTCTAGTCTATTGGTATAGCAAGAATTTGAAGAGAATCTAGGTTATGACGTTAGTTAAACATTTACCAAGTGTAGTTACCTGAAGATAAATTATGGCTATTCTTGTTAAAAGCTGCAAGGAAACTTTATAACACGTGTGACGGGGAAGAAAGATCGCTCTGTCTCATACAAGAGTTCACATGCATTGAACCTCAAAGCAAAAATTCTGTAGATTTTGCATTTAAAAAACAAAAACACTTTCAAACCAACCCAACAAACTGAATACCGCTGGACACTTCAGAAGAATGAAGATTTATCAGACAAACTTACAAAGTTTTCCATCTGTAAAAGAGGCCATCCTGTTTCTGAGCTAATGACCTTCATTCTGGAAAACTCAGGAACTGAGCGGGAAATTAGACATGCAACATTGAAAAGAAAGAATGAAAGCAGGCAGAAGAATATGTTCTGACCTCCTGTCTTTGTTGCCTGAAGCTGGAGCTTTTAAAGGACCATGCTCACATTTAGAGCCGAAAGCCTCCTCTGATCCTCGGATTCAGGAGAAATTCCTACATACTGCCCTTCAGACAGACATACAGTAATGGGTCTTTCTTTTCTGCTTCCTGTAACGACACAAAAACAGAAACATAACAGACTTTACTAGTTTTTGTAGATCTAAAAAACAATCATTTATATGTAAATGTTGAGTTTTTGGGATTTTAGTTTTTTCGAGTCCTCAGTGTTAATCTTCAGCATGAAGTGTTTGTGTTACACACATGAATGAATCCTCACATCATGTGACCTTGAGGAGAAATGCATTACACTCTTAAAAATAAAGGTTTTTCACAGCGATGCCATAGAAGAACCCTTTTTATTGCTTTATATAAACTCTTTTGTAAAACAAAAAGCTTCTTCAGATGTAAAGATTCTTTATGAGACCATTCAGTCAGAAATATGACAATGTGTAGCATCTTTATCTTTAAGAGTTTACCTAATAGATGCCATAGATGCCCAAACCACCCGGCAACCAGCCAGAACCCTTTAGAAACCTCACGATAGCACCCTAGCAACAATGTACAACACCATAGCAACCACATAAGAATGTCTGTGCAAGCAGAAACAACAGCATGTGATGGTGAAAGTTGTCCCTCACACTTACATTAAAACAAATAATTACTGCTACTCATCATACTGTGCATCAACTGATCTGTCAAATTATGTCCCAGTTTTTTACCAAGGTTTGGTTGAGTTGTTGACCTGACTACTGCTGGTCTCCACCAATCTAATGAGGTTAATGTCTCCTCCTGACAGTGACCTCTGGGCTAAAGGTCACACATGTGACACTCAGGCATGTTCAGATGTGGCTGACATCATGTGACCTCTCTCACATGTGTGTTGACCTCTGAGTACACACCTGATCTAAGGTCAGATCACAGAACGTTTAAATCAATGTTGACAGAAACACGTCACATGATTGTGTTGCTTCCAATAACGTTACATTATGTGCATTACCTTTGTAATAAAAGAATAATAAACAAACAAATCATCAATCTATGACACTTACTTCAAACAACAAAATAACACAGCAGGACTTCTGAAGTTATGAATGAGAATGAATCAAAGTTTGATCGACTTTAATCCATCTAATGAATTATTAACATTAATTCAGCGGCTCATTGTAAATTATTCCTTACACAGAACAGTATATAGATACATTAAACAAACACACATAAAGTCTTGAGTGAATTATTTCCCAACACTGACTGTTAAAGTGAAAGCTGTGAAGATCACACCAGAGCCATGTGAGAAACTACTGATGTTGTGCAGTCACAGATGTGCTAAAGTTATTCAAAACAAAGTCATCTACACTTCTTACTCAACTTTAACCATAAAACTTTTACTTGTAGGGGCGGTTTCACTGACAGGGTTTAGATTAATCCAGAACTAGGCTTTAGTTATATTAGGACATTTAAGTAGTTTTTACAAGCAAACCTTACAAAAAAAACTATACAGGTGTTCATCTTGAGACAAACCAATGGCACTGATACATGTTGAGATATGTCAGTACAAGATGTTTTTAAATCAAGTCAGCTCAAACATGCATTTTGGTCTGGGACTAGTACAGGGGTCTTGTCAAGCAGTAGACTATATCAAAAAGTAGCCCTCCAGATTGTTTTATCCATTGTGATAGCCCTTGCTCACAAAAAGGTTGGAGATCTTTACATTGCAGTAATCTGTTAAATTGTCCTCTGATATAGAAGATTTGTGGCTTTATTAAGTGCAAAAATGATCCAGAGTCAGTTTTTCATGTCCACTTTCAACCCTAGGATTTGTCTTTATAATGAAATGGTCTATTATTACCTTATTTGAAAGGGTCATGACTCTTGAATAATAATGATGAGCTCTGCTATGATTGGCTGTTTCTCAAAGCAGCTCCTTCAGTAGCTCTGTGTGTGTAAACCATAGACTGTAAAAAAAGATGGATGTAGTGTCCGTGACGTCAACCATAGGTTTCTGAAGATTGTTTTTGGAGCTGGAAGTGCCTGCCGTCGCCATCTTGGCAGCGCGTCACCGTGCATCACTCGCGGATATCCGATAATGGGTAAAAAGATGGGACGTGGGTGAAGCTGAGGTTACTGGTTGCTGAAACAACGCATCCCTACCTCGACTCTAGTGACAGCAGTGCTAGAGCAAGGGCTAGCTAGCAAATAGCATTAACTAGAATATAACATTAACTAGCATATAACATTAACTAGCATATGGCACTAACTCAGCAGTCACAACTTTGTTTTAATCATTGTAATTAATTTAATGTGTAATTTAATGTTGGGGGGTGTCCATCACGACTGTAACGTCACAGTTGGTGTTATGTTGAGATTGGTCTGTTTTCCAGCGGTCTTTTGCATGCATGAAGTTTACATAAGGAGGAAACAATCGTGTTTGAGGCTCATGATATGTCATTACCATGTACACAACTCTTATTATTCATCTATGCCTACATAAATACAGTTTTACATTCTACGGCACCTTTAAAACTATGACGAATGCACAAATAAAATGTTTCTTCAATCTGTATGCTATTGATGTATATACAGCATATACAGTAACACTGCTGTAGTTAATAAATATTTATCAAGAAGCCAATACAAGCTGATAACCCAAACCTTCTCTACACAACTGCTTGATCTCTACAGAAAGATCTCACATCTTACATCGAAATAGCACTAAGGAGAGCGGGGTAAGTTGTCACACTGTTAATAACTCCAACACTTCATAAAAATCAAATAGTCACTTTGTGTGACGATTTCTTTTATAGTCAACTTCATGTTCACATGTGGTCAAGATTGCTCTAATCTGACGTTAGCACGATTTTAAATTTTTGACTTAAAACATTTTATACATCAGAACTTATTATTTTGCACAAACTAGAGGAGACAATAACGTGTCTTTTGATACTTTAGCTGATGTGCCAACATTAGCACACATGTCAGTTTGTCACAAACCCGAATGTCACAAAATCAGGGTGAGCAGGGTTTCATAACTCTGGGTTAATTATAGGGATAACCTCACTTCTAAATTACAAGTGTGAAACATTCCTTAACCCTGGGTTAAAAGCAGGGTTTAGGACAAAGGTAACCCAGGGTTAAGCGCAGTGTGAAAAGCCCTAAAGTTAATATTTACAGTTCTGGTTTAAATTTAAAAATAAAGTTCTTCTTTTTAGATAATTTAGTCTCATAATTTACCCGCCGATGGTGAACATTCTCTATTCAACAGTCTACAACTCTATAATGAGATATGAAAATGTAATGAATACAACATATGTGCCCAAGACTTCCTTATTTCATTTGGTATGAGATTTATACCATTCTGATGTATTGTGCTCAGTAAATGTTAGACAGTGTGAAAAAGTGTGACAACTTACCCCGCTCTCCCCTACTGCTTTACAATACTACAGAAAAGTGAAAAAATACAACACAATACCACAACATTCAGCTCCTGCTAATAAAAGCAACACAAGTGTTATTGTGATGCTGGTGTCATAGATGACACACACTGACAAATTACTAAGGAAATATTCCTAAGAGATGACTCAATAAAGTCCTAAGTTGAACTAAAGTCCTGCTTCTTTCCCATTAGCTAAACACAAAGACCTTCGTGTGTGTGTGTGTGTGTGTGTGTGTGTGTGTGTGTGTGTGTGTGTGTGTGTGTGTGTGTGTGTGTGTGTGTGTGTGTGTGTGTGTGTGTGTGTGTGTGTGTGTGTGTGTGTGTGTGTGTGTGTGTGTGTGTGTGTGTGTGTGTGTGTGTGTGTGTGTGTGTGTGTGTGTGTGTGTGTGTGTGACTGATAATATCTTCACAGGAACTGGTGAGATGTAGAAGAATGTTTTTAGAAGTGCTATATGCGAGGTCACATCGGGTGGTTTAGATCTCAGGAAAAGGGTGGTATGGTTTGTGTAGGTGCTCATTAAACTGATCTTCCAACGTGTCTAGTAACAAGCAGGAAATAACAAGATTCCGGTCTTTACTCCTTCCATTTGGAAAACTTTTCTGCTTCTGGAAGAGAGAAAACACAGCTACTTAACTCAACTCAAGACTGACCAATCATTTAGTTAGCTTACTCACATTATGGACACTGTGTTTTAAAGATATAATGACAGGGATGAGTTTATCTTTAACTGAGACACACACGCACACACAGAGCAGTGTTAAACATGTAGATGTGCTGTGGTTTTATAGATGTTCTGTTATTAACCAGTAACCATTACTTTAGATCTCTAGCACCACTGTGTGGTCATTGATATGATTACTGGTGTGGGACACATTTCTAAAGCTTTGAAATCATTTTGTTTTTAATTTTATGCCTCCTAAAAAAACTATAGAAACCATCCCTACTGAAAAATCCAGCTAAGACCAGCATTATCTGGTTTTAGTTGGTCTCCCAGCTTAGTTTTAGCTGATACTGCTAGTGTAGCAATCTGGTCTAGCTGTGTTTTTGGTCACTTTTTAAGCTGGTCTAGCTGGACCCAAGGGCTTGACCAGCTTTGCCAGGCTGGGAGGACCAGCTTAGACCAGCTACTGCCACCTTAAACCAGCCAAAAACAGCCACCAGCTTATCTTGGATTTTTCAGTAGGGTTACAGAAATTCTATTGGATGTAATGGTTTTAATGGAAATGTTATTGGTTGTAATGGAAACTATAATGATTTCTATGGGTCTGCTATGTGTTGGGTTCTATTGGTGGGTGCATTAAATCCTACTGGAATAACTATATATGCCACTTCATTATGTAAAACATGGCCAACTCAAATCGGTATTCAAACTCTTCAGATGATGACAGAGTTAACTAGTTAACCGTTTATTGGTGTTTTTTGACCTGCTGTAGCTTTTCCATTCGTTAGCGATGACTTTCGCAATGGCGCCATCTGGAGGAGCATCATCACTGAAGCCCATCAACGGTCAGCAGGTGTCGCTGCATGGGAACCATTGCAGTTTTTAAAGGGATAGTTCAGCCAAAAATGAAAGTTCTGTCATCATTAACTGACACTCATCTTGTTAACTATAACTTTAATGTGGGAGTATTTCTAGGTCAGAAGGTTGTATTCTTTCTAGATAACTTATCTTCATGCGTCATACATGTTTTCTATCCCTCTAATATGCATTGTTTTTAAATTACTCAATGCAAACGCAATTATTTTTTTAGTACATTTTATAATAAACATATTTGTTGCCATGTTTGTGTTTAATGTGGCACATGCAGAGCCACACAGCGCCGCTGCTGGTCCCATACTTTTTTTTTTAAACATATTTATATTTCAAAATATACAAAAAAGGGCCAAAAACATATTTGCTGAAATATATTTTAGAATAGTTTACAAAAATATATTTTTTCACCAATATATTTTTTGGCCTTTTTTGACTATATTTTGAAATATATTCTAAAAATAAATACATTTTAAAGCACTAAAAAATATATTTAGTCCTCAATATATTTCAATTCAAGGAAATATGTTCATGTCTCATTGAAGGAAAAACTTTATGTAAAAAATATACTTTAATATACTTTATAAAATGAACTTGTATTAAGCATATATTTTAAATATTTTTGACCACATAAATGTATTTTTCTTTTGCTGTATGTGATGAAACATAATTTATAATTTATTTAAATTAAAAGTCAGTTGCCAGGTCCTTTTGGTGGAGTTCTGAATTTTCAGCAAGTTGATTTCTCATGTTTATAACACAATCTAATGCAACAGCTTCTAATCAAAGTGGAAGGGCAGTATTTTACATTTAGAGTTTTCCCTCCAATTGAAAACCGTTCAAAAGACTATTAAGTAAGGAATAATTGATGATGGGCCGTTGAATTATTTGAAAATAATGCTCACCCAATGTGGTAATGCCGCACGACGCCAAGCAAAGTTACATCACAGATGCCCTTTATTATCAAATAATTCAAAGGACCGGAGTCAATTATTCCTCTTATACCACGGTTACCACAAACATTGCTCTAGTGTTTATTTTAAGACATTTGAAAGGTCAGGTGTGCCTTTATTGAAAAATAATCAACACCCATGGAACATTTCTCAACCAATCAGAATAAAGCAATCAATAGGCCCGTGGTATAAACCACGTTAAGAGTTACATCACGCTTGAAAAGAATAATCATTTACATAAATGTTCACGTAGATTTGCATAGTGCTTAAATTCTGTTAAAGTAGAACATCAGTGTTAATTTTCATAATGGGTTCCTTACGGTAATGCAAACGTATTTTTCTTCCTTTCTTCTTGTGTCATAAATGATAATTTAGTAAGGTTATATGTCTCCTCTTGTTATATGTTATATTATGGTGTATGTTTTGTTCGTGTGTTTGTAATGTTCAACACAAATGCAACAGAATGCAAACGAGTCTGCGCTTGTGTGAGTCTGTGGCCGTTTCTCAATCGGAAGTCTGCAGCCTTCGGAGGTCTCATTTCTCGGCTCCATACGTCATCAAGACTGTCTTATTTCAGAATGTTCACAATTATAAAGTTGACTATTATACTTAGTTAATTGTAAATTGTTGTAATATGCTCATAACTTGCATAATTAATGCTTAGCTAACTGAAATAAACCAGACTTGATGACGTATGAAGCCTGCAAATGCGACCTCCGGAGGCTGCAGCCTTAAGAAAAGGCGCGCGCGCGTGTGTGTGTGTGCTTGAGCTCGCAGCATCCGCGTTTAGTCATGGCGGCAGATCCGGTTACCCCTCCGATCAGCTGGTAGAGTCCGCAAGTCAAACATCTGCCGAACCTTCATGACATCAGAAATCATCTGAAGCGACTTTACACAGACAAAAAAATTAAACTTCTCAAAGCGGATTAAAGCGCGTTCATTGACCTGGATCGAAAGCGTTATTCTGATGGATCTGTTCGGCTTTATGCATGTAAACGAGCTCGCGCTCGCGTTCTCACACCTATCCATGTTCCCGTACTTTGACATGGCGCATTACATCATATCAATAATGAGTCTGAGAGAGCAGCCAGGTAAGAGAATCGGATCGCCATTAAACATAAACTCAGATGTGAGTCTTTCTGTCAGTTTCGTGTCTGCGCGTGCGCTGTGATGCAAGAGTTAGCAGCAGATGAACATACATTTAAATAAGCAGTGTTACAATATCTGATTGTTTTATGCACTGTTCGTGTATGTAACCATGTCTTGTCAGTATGTGTTTTGTTAAGTTCCTGAACACTTTCTCTGACATCATCAATCATCATCTTTGTCTTCCGGATTCACCTCCTCATATGTTCATGTCAAACACAACACAAACTTTGTCTTTGCAATGTTTACTTTATCATCAGATTGTGAACATAATCAAAGATCGCGTGTATGTTTGTTTAGCAGCTTTACCTGCAGTTTTGTTCATCCTAGGGTGGTGGGACTATCACGCGAATCCCTGCGCGCGTACACATTTGTAAACATTGTGGCGCGCATACAGCGAATAGTTCAGTTTCCAGTTAGGTTCTCTTTATAGTTGACTATATTTTGGACTTTATGTGCACATATATCGACGTGATATTTATTGAGCATGACACCACACACGAAACAAACAGGAAGATGTTTAATTATTAACTTACTGTCAATATTCTCTGTGTGTGTGTGCGCACGTCACGTGCAGCCTGGTCACCAATGCTTTCCACAGTTATGGTTAGATTGATAAAATATGCAAACATGTTCACTGGCTGCAGGGATGCAGATGCAAAACTGTGTTGGCAGTTTGAATGTTTTGCATTAATCAAACAAGTGTCTTTAAACTGATCTGGGACCAGTGAACTTCTCTGTGCTGTGATATTTCTGTCTTAATTAGAGTTGAGGGTTTATAGCAGAGCAACAAACAGCGACAGGTGGATGCGTGCATGCAGTAATGCAGTCTATTGTGTTGTCCTTGTCATGATCTCAGGCTATTTTAAACAGTATTTGCCCTTCATGTCAGCTGGCTTCTCTTGCTCTCTTCTCTGCTAATATTCCTCCTCATTGGATCTGATCTGTGTTTTTTGGGGTTATGTTAGTTGTTTGGATAGTTTACCAAAAATTAAAGTCCTGTCATGTTTTACTCACACGTATGTTGTTCCAAACCTGTATAAATGTATTTGTTATGCTGAACAGAAATTAAGATATTTTGAATAACTTAATGCTTGTAACCAAACAGATCTGGGGCACCATTGACTTTCATTGTATTATTTTTCCTGGTGTAACTTTCATGTTTGGGTGAATTATCCCTTTAAAGCTATCAGACCTGAACTAAAAGCCACACGGTTGGGTTCGGCTGAAAGAAACACCCATCATTTTTATCTTTCATTGGCCTCAGATCTCTTCATGGGCTCCTCAGATTGTGATTATCAGTTCAGTTCAGTTCTTTGCCTTATAAAGACAGAGAAAGGTCTGGAAAAGTCTTCCCGTTCTGTACTGTACTCCGCTCTGGGACTTTGGTCTATGTTTGTCTAACCCTAAGTGCTTTGTGTCACTACTTGCTTGATTGATGAACTGTTGTGGACTGTTGTGTTGAAGTAAAAACTCATTCATTTATTCATTTCTCCTCTATAGCTCTCTCTTTACCTCATCCAGGAACCATAATCTCATTTGCTTAATACCTTTAAAATACTGTGGCTAGCTGACTTAATAATATTAGAGTTCATGGAAATACCATGGTACTTTGATATAATATGGTACTACTTTAAGGTACTAGGCTGTGTTTCTTCACTGTTTGCTAAATGCAAGTAACAAAATACCATATAAACCATATAATCATGCATATACAGGACAGAATATAAACCAAAAAATAAAAAGAGAGGGGAAACTGATCCCAATGTCTGTAGTTATTACAAATATAAGTCATCGTGTATGTTGTAGTTTTATATGCATTTAATGTGTAGATAATCTGCTATATTTATACCTGCATGAAATGATGTATCCCATAATTCACTGCACTTAACTTTCCAGTGTAATGAATAAAGTGATGTTAGCTGTAATCTAGGCTGCGTCCCAAATCTCTAAAATACTGCACTGGAGGCAGCATTCAAAGGCATCAAGGCACGTCCGAATACAATGTTGGGTTTACTTCCTGTCTCCCATCATCTTGTCCCGCATGTGGAAATGTGATTGGTTGAGAACTTGTAATTTATTTTAACACAAAATGACACAATGTGTTAAAATTACACATAAAAGATGAACACGTCCTTTCTTAAAGGATGAATGCTTATGGTTCTCTCTTGTTCTACTTTAACAAAGGTTTGTGTACGCGTGGATCACTAAATATTTTACTACAAATAAAACCTCAAACCTTTATTTGCTACAGAAACCATAGTTTAAACATGGTATTTGTAGTAAAACTGTGGTTATACAAATGATAATCAATCCGCCTAAAAACTTGTTACTACACTTTTACTATAATAAAACCATGGTAATTAAAGCTTTTCAGTATCAGCTGCACTTTTTAATACACAAGATCCCTGAAACTTAACAAATCAGTAATCAAAAGAAGTTCTAATATGAAACAACATCGGATCAAATGATACATTCTTATAAAAATGAGTTAAAGTACAAACTTTATTCTCTTGATAACTTGTAAATTAATGGGAATATACAAAATACTCATTTCATAACCGGAACAATTGCAAAAGGAGACTACAGATAAGTATGAAAAATATTTTTATATTGTGTATGATGTGTTTTTGTTAAATATTTATGTAACTTTGTTGACCTCTCCTGAACTTTCCACAACACGTAATATTATAAATTAATATTTAAATACAATAATAGTATAAAAGCTTTTTGTTTATAATTTGAGTGCCTGCTAGTCAACCTCAGAGCTCCACCCAAGGACACTAAACGCCTGGGAAAAATGTTCAGCCGCCACTGGTTATATTTTCACTTTATACACCTTTTGATTGCATTTCTAGTGAGAAATTAGTATAGTTTTAATAAACGATTTGTTATCTGTTTATTATTTTAACAGAATCCCATTACGCTGCCTATGAAGGCTGTCAGAATGTGTTTCTCTTAGCTGCCTTCATGCCTTCGAAGTCATTGCCTCATGAGTCAGCTGTCTTGGTTTTGGGACGCAGATTCAGTATTTCTAGAGGAAAGATAACTGATCGATAGACTTTAGTTGACCTGTACTGTGTTTTTTACTCCTGCTGTTTTCTGATGTGTATTTTCTATCTGTGCTGATGTTTCAGTCGTCTTTGTATCTGGCACTAGACAGGTATGTCACTACTGTACACACACCTCATCACGTTTAATCATCTGGTTCATCTGATTCTGTATCAGACTGAAACACAACATCAGACTTAACTCATCATGAGGCTTTCTGTGATCTTTCAGTGGATCTTATGTTCTTGTGTTGAAGCTGGCTGCTTCATTGGCTGTTTGTCCGTGTAGATGATCAGACTGTGATCCAGGTGTCATCATGTTCACTTTTCAATGTCAGAGATCAGAGTTCTGACTGTAGGATTTGTTCATATTAGGATCATTTTAAACTTTCATGTCAAAGGTGTTAAAGTTGCACTATGGAGGATTTTTAGTTCACATTTGACTCCTCCTCTCAGGTGCCAGAAATGCTATTTAAGCTAGTATATATATTATATTCACAGCCACAGAAACAATTAAGAGACCACTCCAGTTTTGCCTTTAATAATCATTTCACGAATGTATCACGACCATTCTGTCCAGTGTCTGTTGAATTCCAACAAAAACAAACCTCATCATGAGTGACATAAAGGGTGCGTCACAATTCAGGGTCTGGATCATTTTAAGGCGGCAGACTTTGATGGCAAGGCTCCATATTTGAAGGCTGCAACAAAGCGAACTGAAATGAGACGGTCAAGCCTATGGGGAGTTGCTTCACTTGCCGTACCCGCCCATTACACTACGCTTGTCAGCGGGACACAACAGCTGAGACCTTTCAGACTTAAAATAAACATGGAGGCAGATTTTTTACATTTTATTTTATCAACAGAATATAAAATTTACCAATCTTAGAAATATACAAAAGTAAAACGCAACACGCACAATATTGCAGCAATAATATTAATTCACATCACTAAAACATCATTTATAATAGTACAACAGTGACAAGGACCTTTCATTTGCAAAATATACACTTTAATTTAACCCTTTTATAGTTCTGAATGTTTATTTATAAAATACCCAGACATCACAGGCGTGAATTGAATCTTGGGATAGCCAAGGCTGTGAAGGATACATCAATTTATCCTGGGTTTCAGGGGAAAGAAAGGCCACATTTGGGGGCTGCATGTGAAGGAGCCTTTGAAATATTGCCTTCGAAGGACATGGCCCATGAATTGGGATGCACCCAACAGCAATGATAAAAGACTGAGTGGATACAAAGATGTGATTCAAATCTGGTTATTACATCAAATTTATCTTTCTGAAAGTTTCCTAAAATAAATGTAAAAACATTAGCATTTTGTTATTGAAAAAAGAATTTGAACTTGTTTTCTTTGCAGTATTCAAGATCGGAAAACACTGCATCTTATTTTGGACCATGTTTTACTCATTTAAATTTGAGTAAATAAATGCAAATAAAAACATTATTTATTTTATTAGAAACATGCCAGATATGTTGTCGGTAGTTGGCAGAATGAAACAAAAATGATAATTTTAACACAGACATATAAATAGTACATTTATAAAAAAATGAAAATAATCTTGAAGTGGTCTCTTAATTTTTTTGTGTATATATTTATAATGTAAACTTTCATCCTTGGATATACAGTGATAAATGTGCAAATGCTCCAAACTTACCATCATCTCCGAGACTCTGTTTACGAGGGTTGAAAACGCTGGAGTAGTCTGGATGAAAGGTGTAACCGTAGCAAAAGTGATGTTTTTATGCATTAATGTAAACGTGGCCTCAAACTTCTTCAGAGATCAATGTTTATTTTACAGTAGTAGTACAGTAAGACTTAGTGTACACTTAAGCTGCCTGTATAGTATGTATATTGCAGGCTGCTATACTGAGGGAAAGATACAGACTCTCATAACCCATGCGTTACTCTTCATCCTCATCCTCTTCTTCAATGATTTATCACAGCTGCTTTACATCTGTTTACTGCTTTCATTTGTGTGTTGTTATTGGCTAAGAGCTACACAACCATTGATCAAAGATTATAGACCAAAAATATCTCAAACACCCATAAAACACTGTAATGAGATCAATGTAATGAGATTAAATATCAATCATGTAGTGCTTTCCTTGCATACTTCATGTTTCACATTATGATTTTCATCAGCAGTAGGCTGTGTACAGTACAGTACACTACAGTACATATTATTATAGTATTTCAGTGACACACACACAACATATCCATAATCACATGTTCAGACCGGTTAACCTCTTAATCTTCTATAATCCCTCAAACCCCATCAGACCGTCACATGACCTGAACTTCTGTCAGAAAAACACTGCACAATATCCCTACATAATAATGCAGAAAGAGTTTGTGTTGTTGTGAAACCAGTAACACACACACACACACACAGTATGCATTACAGTTCCAGTACAGTATGTTTATTTGCATGTGTTGTTGTTTGTGTAGTGTTGTGTATATCAGCAGCAGATTTGTGTGTATTTGACTGTAGTTTGTTTGTTAACACTCTGATGATGTTATTTGTTTTACAGGAGCGATGGAGGTCTCTCAGAGGAGTCCCTTTGCCTGCTGGTTCAGTTCAATGCTTTATTGTTTTGGGGGAGCGATTCTCTCTGCACTGATGATGGCAGACGCGCCGGTCGCACCCCTGTCTAATACTACAAACCTACTGCTGGCATCTATCATGTGGTGAGACTCACTAACACACAGACACACACACACACACACACACAAACTTTTTTTTCGTATAGTCATTTTGAATGTTAGTTTCCTGTAAGCATTACAGTTAAACTAGTTCTCTTAACCATCCATACTAATGTAAACCTCAGACATCAGATAAAGTTCAGACACCTTACAAACACTCAGATCTGATGGATTACAGATGTAAAGATTACTACATGAACACGTCTTTATATCTTAGTGTGATGTTACAGCGCCATCTGAAGGATCAAAGGAATCATTACATCTCAATTACACACAATACAAGCACTTTATTATAATACTTTCTCATAATGTTGGTGGAAATTGCAATTTTTTGTGGTTGATATTACAATCCCATCAGTACCATGGTAATATTATAAGGTTTTTCTTATATTACATTGATATAGAGATTTTAAAATTAGAGAACTCAAAATGAAATAGTGAGCATGTTGTGCTCTAATTGTATTCATTTTACAGAATTGAAATGTATTTATAATGTATTATATGTATTTATACTATTTTTCTAACAAACACTTCTTGATATGTTTTGGCAGATTTTTCCATCCAAATGTTCGTGGTTCACTCAAAAAGTATTGAAAATAACATAAAATAACTTCATCTGGACGTTAATTATCATCATACAAATGAAATCCATTTGTACTTTTAAAGTTTTCTATTAAAAGGTTCTTTGACATTTGAAAGTGAAATAATTTCACCATCATCATTCACAGACTGAGCACTCACTATAATTAAACTCCTAACACCACAAATTATACTAATGGATATTTAAATGAGCACTCACTGATGCTGAGAGCGAGAGAGATTTGGCCATGTGACTCATGCAGTTATATCAGGTCAATCACTAACTAACCACTGGTATATAGATGTTATATTAAACTGATCAGAGAGGTTATAAGGGTTTTATCTGTCTGCAGGTATCTGGTGTTTTATTGTCCTCTGGATGTTGTGTACTCGCTGACCTCCATCTTTCCTCTCCGTCTGCTCCTGACTGCTATGAAGGAAGTGACACGTACATTTAAGGTCCTGGGTGGAGTCACTCAAGCTGGGAAAAAGTATAAAGATGGCCTGTTTGTCATGATCGCAGTGGGATGGGCCAAAGGTACACAGACACGCACACACAGATATATCCATGATAATCACAGTCATCTATCTCTATTATTATTTGACATCTTTCAGTCTGATATTGAGCACTTTATTGCGTTGGGACGTGACAA
The DNA here is from genome assembly GCF_030506205.2 of Paramisgurnus dabryanus. Taxonomy (NCBI): domain Eukaryota; kingdom Metazoa; phylum Chordata; class Actinopteri; order Cypriniformes; family Cobitidae; genus Paramisgurnus; species Paramisgurnus dabryanus. The sequence continues at coordinate 7,463,384 of NC_133354.1, forward strand.
TATTCTTTCCTTGACATTTTAATTTTTAAAAGCTTCCGGTGTTTTTTTTATAGATTTTCATTATTAAAGTGGTGCAGTATTTCACCCTCCTGCTGTCCTTCAATTAAACTGAGAAAGCTTTGAAATATCAAGAGGTTGAGGTGACTGTAATGAAAGAGTCACAACACATCAACCAATGACCATCATAAAACCTTTCATTTCTCTCTCATTTACAGACATTATTTCATAGAGCATCATAATAACAAATAGTTCTCATTTGAACACCTGCTGTATGAAAGTAGATTTCTCATAACCCAAAGGGGAACATAGAGTATTTGAGTAATGTAATCCAGTCTCTGTCCATCATCTGTCATGATTTAGTTAAATGCTGTATGAATGTGTTATGTGATCATGTTTTTAATAATTCATGAATATTTTAATTGATGAGAGGTTGCTATGGACACAGGATGATTTCTTTAACATTCTGCACATTTATTCTCTTCGGGGTCAAAGGTTGTTTAATGTGAGTTAATGTTAGTCTTTAAAGTGTGATTGAAGATTTTATCTCACATGATTATTGGAATGAAAAGCTGAGAGACACAGTCAGTATTAAAATATACATCTCTGTCTGTTTCTGTGTCTGTCTGTCTCTGTGTGTCTGTCTTTGTGTCTGTCTATGTGTCTGTGTGTCTGTCTGTTTCTGTTTGTCTCTCTGTGTCTGCCTCTGTGTCTGTCTGTCTCTGTGTGTCTGTCTCTGTGTGTCTGTCTATGTGTCTGTGTGTCTGTCTGTTTCTGTTTGTCTCTCTGTGTCTGTCTCTGTGTGTCTGTCTATGTGTCTGTGTGTCTGTCTGTTTCTGTTTGTCTCTCTGTGTCTGTCTGTTTCTGTTTGTCTCTGTGTGTCTGTCTCTGTGTCTGTCTATGTGTCTGTGTGTCTGTCTGTTTCTGTTTGTCTCTCTGTGTCTGCCTCTGTGTCTGTCTGCCTCTGTGTCTGTCTGCCTCTGTGTCTGTCTGTCTCTGTCTGTCTGTCTGTCTGTCTGTCTGTCTGTCTGTCTGTCTGTCTCTGTCTGTCTGTCTGTCTGTCTCTGTGTCATTGTGTCTGTCTCTGTGTGTTTGTCTCTGTGTGTTTGACTCTGTGTTTGTCTGTAGGTGCTGGTGGAGGTCTCATCAGTAACTTCGAGCAGTTAGTCCGGGGCGTCTGGAAGCCTGAAACCAATGAGCTCTTGAAGATGTCATAGTAAGACAACATTTTTGTATTTTTGTCAAATGTTGACCTAAAAAGTGTTTGCTCTGTTTTTCCTTATAGTAAATGGCATTTGCTTTGAATGTTCAGTTATTGCAGTGACATTCAGACATATTTTAATCAAACTATATAATCTACTACATGAATAAAACCCATTCTGTCAGTGTATGATGCACAGGATAGATGAAACACATCAGTTTTTAATGTGTATGTGAAAGCAGCTGAATGATATTTTTCTTTTGGATGTCATGATGAGTGACATTTGAATACAGACAGACACACACAGAGATGTTTGATAGCACTTCATGTCCTGCGGTCTCTTTCTCTCAGTATAATAACGTTTCGGGCCGTGTTTTTTCCACCCAGAATGCCGCAGGTAGAATAATTGGCTTCTGTATTGATCTGCGCTCGTCTTCAGTCCAGACTTGTTGTCATGGTTTTTGTGCGGGTGGCATTTGAAAAGATGTGGAAGAACGCACGAGAGATTACAGTCACTTTCTGTTATCTGTCACCGTGGAGACGAAGCGTCTGCGTCTGTCACTGCACGTCTGCGTGATGCTCATGTGTTTATATGCAGATGGAAAATAAAACATTTGAGCACTTAGTCAATCTTAATCCTCATGTGCACCTATAATGAATACAGCTGACGACTTATACATAAATCATACCAAATAATCCGTTTGTAATCGTATTGATGGCTCAATTGTATTGAAAAGCCTTCATGTAAACATCCTAATCAATATGATTGAGGTCGATCAGATGCACATTTTGATCGTATTGAAAGGGGTTGTCTGATCTGATCTGATAAAAAAAGTGTGTTTTCTTTGCCTATATCTGAAAACTTCTTAAGAACAACTTTCTTCAACGTAACTGTGAAATAAAGGCTTTTTAATTTTTCTACATTATTCGAGTGCCCTGGAGATTTCTTATATACTGATTAAAATTATCCCTTGCATCCAAAGAGCACCAAGAAGAGCATTTTACACCCCGTGCAGCACTTTGTTTGCATTTTTTGCTTTGATGAACTTTCTCCAACGTAACTTTGACTTTGCACATTAATCCAGAGTGTGAACTCACCGAGAGATGCTGTGCGCTGCGTTGCCCTTTGCTTTTTGGTGTAGTACAGATTTAGGCAACTTTCAAACTGATTCAGCGAGTTGATATTTTTTTCTGTGGGTTAAAGATGAAATGATTTAGTTTATTAGTTATTGGTATTTGGGCTGTGAATAGTCATTGGGATGCTTTTGGGGTAGTTTTGAATGTTCAGTGGGCTGATTTAGATTCGCAGATCTGGCAACCCTGACTGTTTGCTTGCTCAGACGTTTAGTTCAGATTACATACAATCTCTGTGTAAAGCAACATTTTAATCAGATTTCAAGAGGATTAAACTGTGATGTGCAATAAATATGTTTATTTATTTATTAATAATAATAAACAAAATGAGCAGTAATGTAGTTTTAGCTCTGGTCTGTTTTATTTAACGTTATGTAATGTCTATAACAGGATTATAATCACCCTAAAAACTCATTTAACTGAGTCTGATTTAATCTCTGTGTGTCTGCAGCCCGACTAAAGTCACTCTGTTGGGAGCGTTCCTGTTTTCTCTCCAGCAGTGCCGCTTCCTCCCGATTCAAACACATCACCTCATCTTCATCTACACGCTCTTCATCGTCACCAATAAGGTTTGTTCTGTTTGTCCTTCTGCAGGATCCATACTGAAAGAAATGTTCTCTAACACACTTCTCATTATATCACAGTATAGACTATATGCATGTCCTCTAAACCAGGGAGTTTCAAACTGGGGTCCGGGGACACCTAGGGGCCTTCAGGGGGTCCCCAAAAAATTTCTGAGAAATAAGCAAAAGAAAAATGTTAAATATATTCATTAGGTGTTTATATTTCATTTCTTGCTTCATACATTTCAGAATCTTTGTGTGTTTTCTTTTTTTTCACTCATTGAGAGTTAATACGGCAGGATTTCTGCTATGAAACAAGATTATTAAAGTTGCTGCAGTACAAAAACATTTAAATAGAAAATGTATCTCTTTATGTTTATACATCCAGCATTACTCTAAGGCCACATTTACACTGCATTGATGTCACTTCCGATTATTTCCCTCATGTGGCACAGATCGGATATGACTCACAAACATGTAGATTCAGATATTTTCCGATCGGTTTCAGGCCTCATTCTTATGTGGAAATAAATTGAATATATACATGCATTCACGCCAGCAATGTAAGCGGACAGATCAGATTTTCCATCTCATGACGTGTCGTGTGTCATTGAAAATGCTATGCTGGCAAATGACGCGGTCACATGACTCTTCTTAGCAGCGCAATGGAGGATGACGGCTCCACTTAGTGTTGTAATGTAAAGGTTTATGTCTTATTACAGAAATTAAGCTGTATCATTTTGTGTAATCCTTTTGTCTGTGTCCGTTGCATATCGCAACGTTTTACTTCCTCTGTGGTTTAAGCTGTCCTGGGTCAGTATGTCTACCTTGAATTGTTTTGCCAAGTGTTTAGTGTATATGTAGATATCGAATATGAGTCGCTTGTAAGAGAGGATGTAAGCGGGTTGTTAAAAAAAATCAGATACAGGCAACAAATCAGAATTGGGCATCAAGATTTGCAGTGTAAATTTAGCCTGTTTTGTAGGCAATTATATGTTCATTATACATAAAAATATATTTTGGGTAGGGGGTCCCTTAAATAAAGTTTCATCATATTAAGAGGTCTTGCTGTACACATCATCAAAGTACCGCATCCCACAATGCTGTGCGCTTGACCTTTTATTATTGGTGTATACCACAACATTGGTAGCGTTTGTTTTCTCATACATGAATACATCAGCATTGGTGTCGGTATTAAAGCAAAGCCGAGGTTTTTATCATAGATTTGTGTGTGTGCGCTGTTTTTTAATTGCACTGCAGATAAAAGCAAACGTCTCCTCTCACATCCATCATATGAGCGAATTTAACAAATGATCTGCTAAATCTCTTGAGTAAATCTCAGGCGTCGTCTTGTGTCGTGACTTGAGTCTTACACATTTCAGTCGTTTTTTTGCATCATTTTCATGTAATTGCATCATTCTGCAGTTCCTCTGTGAGACTTCATCTGCCGACGGTAAATCTTGATGTTTTAAAGTAAAATATCTGTCTTACCTCAGACTCATTCAGCCTTTAACCTCTGACTGTCAGGAAAAGACAAAACTTCTTCCCAACTTTCTTCAGTCAGATGTTTAACATGATGAGAATTGTTAATGTGATGTTTTAAATGTTTTCTCTGGCAGATTCGCATTATGCTGTTGGGTTCCTCTTCTTATCCGTTCTCTTCGGTGGAGTCTGTCCTCTTCAAGACTCTGTTCGTTCGACCTCTGACCTTTTCATCCGTGAGTGACCTGACCCAATGTGCTGCCCACCAGAACCACAAAAAAACAAACACTTCCAACGGCTTGTCATCCTCACGCAACACGGACCAAACTGACCATAAAGAGTCAGCAGAAAACAAAAAGATCAACTGAACTAAAGAGACTTGATGTGTGCGCGCGCGTGTGCGTGTGTGTGTGTGTGTGTGCGTGCGTGCGTGCGTGCGTGCGTGCGTGCGCAATGCACGAACGCACTTTTCTGGTGAAACTTTTCTAAATAATTCCTTCTGATAATGCTTTTAAATGCAGAAAATCTCTTTTATATATCTGTGTATATTGCTGTGATGTGTATATTTTTTTTCTATTCTGAAATGATTGAGAGAAATTCTATTCTTTTCTATTCTCGATTTGCAGTGATGATATATTTTGTATTATTTATAATGCATTTGTGAATGCAATCACTTACAGTGGAATGCTGAGCATGTTTATTATGAAATGATTGAATATATTTCACCTGATCACTGACATCTGTCTATAGTCTCATATTTCTCCTCATGACAATATTTACGAGAATATTAAGGGGTCTGTCTGTACTGGTGATAGTGAAGGTGGTTAACTGGTTAAGGTTTTACCAGCTAATCTCTGGAGGTCTCGTCTGACCTGCCGTCACATAAAATATAACACAGAGCGTTAAAGGAGGTTTAGGTTGAGCTTTATCTGTAAAGGATCAAACCCTCAGATCTGATTTGTGCCCCCTCAGTTTTATTTTTGGGATTCATGGGAAGGTTTAAAAACGAACCCTAAGATCATTATGGCTAATTTAAAAGACGTCTATATTTTGCTGATTTGGTAACCCACTGTGGTTGTAAATTGAGTCTTTTGAGTTATCTTAAAGACACGGTTTTATTCAACATTTATCTGCGCTATTATCAGTTATGATATCAGTGATATTAGTTCAGTAAGTTTGAGATAAACTAAGTGTTAATGAAGAAATTCAATGCCAAATCAAGAGGTATTATTAAAATCATTTCTTTAAATTTTTAAATGGTACTAGTTTAATCTCATTGGTTAGCTGTGCAGTAGTCATACACTTGTGCAATGTGTTTTAGGGAACGCCACGCTCAAAATCTGAAAAAAAGTGTGGTTATTTTTGGTTTAAGGTTAAGACCCATCAGTCATTTCATTCTGCAGCCGGGCCTGGATCAAAACTTCAATAATCTCAGCTTTCTGTTAAATACTTTCTCATATTACAACTTAATGTGTCAGCTATAACTACTGGTTATTAGTTTATTTCACTGCAGTGACTTTAGGATTTACCCTTTACAGTGTTTCTCAAACTTTTTTCAGGGTGTGGCCCACCTTTAATACAGTGGACCCCCAAAGAAAATATATGGCAAAACATTGTGAAAACATAAAATTTGAATTAAACAAAACTATAAAATGTAGTGTTGTTAGTTATTTTTGGAGGTTTAGTACACAGAATTAATGATAAAGTAATGTATTTCATTAAATGTCGTAAAACTGGTGCCCCCTGGCACAATCTTGCCACCCTTTGAGAAGCTCTGTTTTAGTGTTAGTATAGCACTCATACTGTGAATAAGGTCTTTATCAGAATGTGTTTGTGTGTTTTATTGTAGCTGTATGATTTGTGTATTAACTATGGAATATGTAAAGTGATTAGATTTGTTAATGAGCGATCAACGAAACACAATCTTGAAATATTTCCATTTCATATCATCAATGATTTCCAAAAGCCACACGCCGCAAATTAACTCTCTGCCAAAAATGCACGAGTGCTCCTGTTGCCGTGCCAACAACATTTTGATGGAGCGATGAGGAAATTTCTTTCTGTTGCCCACTGTGATGTCATCATGTGACACAGACACACACAGATGTAAAATACTTACAGTATATCTGGAATATGTGCACTGGATCACTCACATCACCGTTACATTTGTGTGAATACTGTATCCCACAATGCACTTCATGAGTGAACGGGACATTTATCTAGCTGCAATTTTGAACAATTTGGCTTATAATCAAACTGCTAATGGTAAAATAACCATATTATTTCATTACACACTGCATAAGATGTTTCTCACACTGATTTCAGAAAGTATGCAGTGTAGGGTGCATATGAAGTGAACAAGCAGTCTGGCATTTCAGTCTGTGATGTCATCACATGTTTGTGTTTGGTATAAATGACTGTTGTACCATCATCAGATGTCCACTAGGTGTCCTGCTGTGTGTGTGTCAGTCTGATAGGAGGTCTCTCTCTCTCTCTCTCTCTCTCTCTCTCTCTCTCTCTCTCTCTCTCTCTCTCTCTCTCTCTCTCTCTCTCTCTCTCTCTCTCCCATGATGCTGGATTGGTGACACAGAGTGGTACGTCCCAAACAAAGACAATGGTGCACAAAGGGAGACACAAACAGACTCATATGGTCTCAGCTGTTCCCATCAGTCAGCTGGACTCTCATCTGTTGTGTTTCTTCTCTACTGGAGACAAAAACCTCACAGAAACCTCAAGAAACCAAGGCAGATCAGATCATCCAGACAGTCAAACCTTCTCAAACATCGGTAGTTTTCATGCTTGAAAAGATTCAATCCAGAATTCATTGACTTCATATTTAAGCCAGAGGTTTCCTCAATCAATGACAAATCTGTGTGCATGAATCTCTCTCGTGATGTTTCAGACTCTCTTACTTCTGTCACACAAAAGACAAATTTTAAACTTATTCTTCTATAGTTTTTGAGGGTCATCCATGCAAATTGCACAATACACTCACCTAAAGGATTATTAGGAACACCATACTAATACTGTGTTTGACCCCCTTTCACCTTCAGAGCTGCCTTTATTATACGTGGCATTGATTCAACAAGGTGCTGAAAGCATTCTTTAGAAATGTTCATATTGATAGGATGGCATCTTGCAGTTGATGGAATTTTGTGGGATGCACATCCAGGGCACAAAGCTCCCGTTCCACCACATCCCAAAGACGCTCTATTGGGTTTAGATCTGGTGACTGTGGGGGCCATTTTAGTACAGTGAACTCAATGTCATGTTCAAGAAACCAATTTGAAATGATTTGAGCTTTGTGACATGGTGCATTATCCTGCTGAAAGTAGCCATCAGAGGATGGGTACATGGTGGTCATAAAGGGATGGACATGGTCAGAAACAATGCTCAGGTAGGCCGGGGCATTTAAATGATGCCCAATTGGCACTAAGGGGGCTAAAGTGTGCCAAGAAAACATCACCACACCATCACACCCCCAGCACCAGCCTGCACAGTGGTAACAAGGCATGATGGATCCATGTTCTCATTCTGTTTACGCCAAATTCTGACTTACGCCATCAGACCAGGCAAAATTTTTCCAGTCTTCAACTGTCCAATTTTGGTGAGCTCTCGCAAATTGTAGCCTCTTTTTCCTATTTGTAGTGGAGATGAGTGGTACCCGGTGGGGTCTTCTGCTGTTGTAGCCCATCCGCCTCAAGGTTGTGCGTGTTGTGGCTTCACTGTTAGACTACTTTCTTTCTCTCTCTCTCTCACACAATCTCCAACACATCCCTCTCAGACAACAGATGACTCTGGGCCGGATCTGCACTGGATTTGTGCCGAAGTTGGCAGCTCCGGTGTAGATCTGGTGCAAATCCGGCAAAGAGTCATCTGCTGATTGAGCTGTGATTGGCTCATATCTCTATTGTCACTAACAAGGTAAATTGACATGTATAAATAACTAAACTCTGAGTGTGATGTTACCTATGAGAAAATATGTTTAACATTATGACCTCATATAGCAGGTGAAATAAGTATTGAACACGTCACCATTTCTCAGTAAATATATTTTCAAAGGTGCTATTGACATGACATTTTCACCAGATGTTGGTAACAACCCAAGTAATCCATACATACAAGGAAACTGAAACAAATAAGTTCAGATTATGTGAAATGACACAGGGAAAAAGTATTGAATGCATGAAGAAAGGGTGCAAAAAGGCATAGAAAGCCAAGAAAAATCTGATAACTATCAAAAAAATATAAGTGCAAATGAATATCAGCTGGTTCAGTCCCAACTGATGGCCTACAAAAGGTCTCATTGCCAAGGGCTCACACAAGACACATCTCGTGATGGGTAAAAGCAAAGAGCTGTCTCAAGAGGTGTGTTCTAGATCATCCGGCGCTGCGCAGACCGATCGGTGAGGTTTGCCGCTTGCAGTCGAGGGAGGAACTGAAGACGAAGCAGTCATGCCGGACACCTGCTGCTTGCCGTAGTGACGTGTGCGCCGTGTTTCCCAGGGGGGCAGGGTTTCATATTTTATTGAAGCAGCCCTGGGCACCGCCATTAGCTAGCGGACCCCCACCTGCTCTTAGCATTCCATTGACTCCCATTCATTTTGGCGTCACTTTGACAGTGAATAACTTTACATCTGAGGCGTTTAAAGACTCAATTTGTGCATCAATTATTTCTAAAGAAACACGAAAATGTATAAAAGGCTCCATTACCTTGTATCTTACGTTATGGCCCAGTAGAAGCAGTTTTAGTAAAACTATGCTAACGATTGCGTCATAACCACGCGACTCTCTGTCGCACAGTAGAGAAATTACCGTATGGACAGGAGGAGAAGCGCATGTAGAATATGGCGTACTGGCGTTAAACTTTCAAATAAATAAATGCTATGCAAAATGACAAAGTAATTAATCAGAATACTAAATATACTTAATACAAAATGTACTCCTGTTCACGCTCGCCGTTTCTGCAAGATTCGGTGGGTGATTCAGATTTCTCTTGGCACAGCTATTAGAAGACTTACAAGTGTCAGACAGGTTGCTCACGTCACCAAGCTCAGTTTGAGTCTGCGCAGTACGCTCGACCCCCCGGAAGTGTGAGGTTCTAATTGGCTTCACTTGTCTCCGTTGAATCCAACGGGGTCGCTGTGTCCATTTCTTTTACTGTCTATGGTGTTTCCTTGTTATTAATCGCGAATGAAGTGAATTAGATGGTGAATTTGATAAAAACAAACCTTTTAATAAAAAGTTACAACCAGAAACATTTTATATATAATATTTTAAATGCTGCTTATACTGTATACCCGAAAATAACGGGAAACAAGCCTATATTATTAAAATACCAATAGAGTTTGTTATTTTCATTTTTATTTTATATCACGACACAATATAACATATTTATACATAATAACCTGTTTTCCCTGTTTTAAAACATAAATTTATAATGTTTATTAGTGGAACTAAAGGTTGGATTAAACTTGAGACGCACGTGATCGTTGTCATCAGTGAGGCGACCAATCACGTAAAGCTGTTACGTCATTACAACTCCGTGCAGCCGCCCTGGAGAAGCTGCACCGGCTGAGCTAGCCGGCTACTCTCGAAACGCTCTCGCGGTACTTAAAAACCATATGACACAGTCACGTGCCTGCAGCGCCAGCTGAAGTCGGACAAAATTACTAACCGGAATGCACTGCTTCAAGTCAGCCACCGATCGGTCTGCGCAGCGCCGCATGAAGTCGAACACACCTATCACCTTCACACAGTCCCGGCGCCATGGGCGGGCTTTAGGGGGCCGGGGCCGCCCTGTGAGTCACCAGTGCCCGCCCTGGACGAACCTGTGGTCTCCCTTCACCTGTTCACCAGCTCCATGTTTTTATCAATAGGCCACTGTTATTAATTAAAAGTTATTGTTTTGTACATATATAACTCCTGAATAAAAATGTGTTTGGTCTGATTTAAAAAAATATATATTTTAAACGTATTTGATTGGTTTCAATAGCGAGCGCGGAAATGTTTGGGTGTTTGCTAAGCGCGCCACCGCTTAACGTTAAGAAGACACGATTAAGTGCTGCCTGCAGTGAGACTGACACGTTATTGTTCTGCTGTTATCTTTCAACTATTTTCGCTTCTGAAACAACAAAAACAGTCAACATTGCGTCTAAAATGTAAGTGGCTTAATATTAATTACTTGTTTTGGTGATTGTTAATTTTTAATCAGACTAGGCAACTTGTTCGATCGAGCAAGTAAAATTCTCTTTCACTTGGCCTTTTAAAAAATCCACTTGTCTCTGATATTAAGCGGACAAGCGTTGATGTCGAGGCCTGCGACATGTTTTATTTGCGTTTAGATTGCTTCACTAAGCTAGGTCCACTCTTTACGACTTCTTCGTTGTATTGCGTTAATGGAGAGGTATGTTAGTTCTTCCTCGCTTTTTTGTCCATTTAATTCACAATTAATGATATTATGCATTGCAGTGAGGTTGCTCTCATTTGTGCCCCCCCTGAAAAATGAAATGCCCGTCCGTGAATTTGTATCTGGCGCCGAGTCTGCCTTCACAACCTAATTGCAAAACATAATGACGGCTTTGGTTATAGGAACATTTCTAAGCTTCTGAAGGTTCCAGTGAGTACTGTAATACAGAAGTGCAAAGACAATCATTTCACCATACATTTACCTCGACCAGGTGCTCCTTGCAAGGAGTGAAAAGAAAATCAGAAGAGTTATTCAAGAGCCAAGGACCACTTGTGGAGAGCAATTAGCAGATAGTGTTGTCTCAAAGAAAACAGTAAGAAATGAACTCCACCACCATGGCCTGTATGCACACGCACCACACAAGACTCCATTGCTGAAAAAAGCATGTTGAAGCTCGTTTAAAATGAAATACTGGTGGTCAGATGAGAGCAAAATTTAACTGATTGGATGCCATAATTCACACCATGACCAATGGCACTGCACATCACCCTAAAAACACCATATCAACCGTAGCGTTTGGAGGGGGAAACATCTTGGTGTGGGGCTTGATTTTCAGCAAATGATACTGACAAACTTCATATAATTGAAGGAAGGATGAATGGGGAAATGTATGGTGAAATGATTGTCTTTCCACTTCTGTATTTCAGTGCTCACTGGAACATTCAGAAGTTTAGAAATGTGCTTATAACAGTGGGCTGGATTGCTTTTTAATTACTGATAGTTTTCAGCTGTTGTCTTGCCTTTTTGCACCTCCCTTTCTTCATTTATTCAATAGTTTTTTCCTTGTGTCATTTCACATTATTACACTTAACTTCATTTCTGAACTTATATGTTTTGGTTTCTTTGCATGTTTTGATTACTAAGCTTGTTTCCAACATCTGGTGAAAATTTCATGTTAAGGGACACTCCACGTTTTTGAAAAAATGCTCATTTTCCAGCTCCCCTAGAGTTAAACATTTGATTTTTACCATTTTGGAATCCATTCAGCCGATCTCCAGGTCTAGCGCTAGCACTTTTAGCATAGCTTAGCACAATCCATTCAATCTGATTAGACTATTAGCATCGCACAAAAAAAATAACCAAAGAGTTTCGATTTATTTCCTATTTAAAACTTGACTCTTCTGTAGTTACATCGTGTACTAGGACAGATGGAAAATTTTAAGTTGTGATTTTCTAGGCAGATATGGTACTATTCTCTCAAACTGGCGTAATAATCAACGACTGCCATAACATGACTGCAGCAGGCGTAGTGATATCACACACTGCCCGAAAATAGTCTCCTTAGTATCTTTCAATAGCAGGGGACTATTTTCAGGCACTGCGTGATATCATAAATTTTCTGTCGGTCTTAGTACACGATGTAACTACAGAAGAGTCAAGTTTTAAATAGGAAAAATATCGAAACTCTTTGGTTATTTTTTTAGGCGCGATGCTAAATCTGGGGAGCTGGAAAATGAGCATATTTTCAAAAAAAAGTGGAGTGTACCTTTAATTGCACGTTTTTCTGAGAAAATGTGTTCAATACTTATTTCAGCGGCTGTATACCGTATGTTTAATATGTGCTGTAACATCTGACATGTGGTGATGAGATTCTCCAGATGAGCGAATCTGAAAGATTGAAAGAAGAAAACAGGGAACAGAATCTAAGAGCGATGACCTCAATCGACTAAAGCTGCTCGTCTCTTCCTCTGGAGAACAAAACACATCTACAGATGAATCACATCATCATATCTTCATCTCTACAGGCGTGTTTTCATCAGTAAAGCACAAAATGAAGTATTTTCAGTATTAAAGCATCATTATTACTGTAGTAATACCATGATTTATTTTCATAAGAGTAGCACAAACATCTCACCTATGCTGCCTGCATGTTGCTCTTTTAAATCCAGTGCCACATTTGAGTTCCTCAGAAAGACCCGTTTGTGAAATGGAAAGCTTCCCATTTTTCCATAAAACCTGACAGAGAAATGTCACCTGCATTCTGTGCTCTCTTACACAGGGAGATGTCGCAGATCTGAGATCAGTGTTCCTCCAGGGCTGCGTTCAGCCCCGACAAAACGTTGCACAACGTTTATTAAACAGAAACGGTGATGCATTGAACACTCTGTTGTGATGACGCAAGAGTTGCAACTACGGTAGCTGAGAGGCCATTCTTTGTGTTCTTTTTTAAATGTTTCTAAAGCCTGATGAAATCGTTATAAATGTGTGTTTAATACTGTAAAATACCCTTGATGTTACAATCACTGACCTTGCTGTCCAAAATGAAAGACAACATTCCAACTTGAACCCATTGAGAGAGCTGTCTCTTTACTATCGCGTGGTTTTATACATCTTGCCGCTGATTGGGCTGACATTTCTGACACACCCACCAAACAAGAGAAAACGCTTCTAAAACCTGTTGCATTCCGTTGCACACCGTTTCCAGGAAACATGTCGTTCAACCCGGAAACCGTAGCAAAACGTTGCGCACCGGTGTGAGATTGAACATGCCCCAGGTTTGAGGTTGATCTGGGATCTGTTCAGAATGGTTTTCTCTGAGGGCAGAGTGCCGCCCGCCTGCCCGCCCGTCAGTCATTAGTATTCTGTCAGGCGTGTGCGGCCCAGGCGAGACATCTAAGGGCTGCGCCCGCCACAGATAAAGAAGAAGCTATTAATCCCTAGAAGATTACCGTAGTGATTCTTTATCCCACAGTAACACTGCAATACCATTTACAACAGCACGTCTGGATGGTGAGATGTTTTCAGCAGGGGTCACACACTGAACCACAGACTGACTGTGGAGGATGAGATGATTTAAATCAACAGTCATGCTTATAAAAGAGTTTATACGTGTGTGCGTGCGTGCGTGCGTGCGTGCGTGTGTGCGTGCGTGTGTGCGTGTGTGCAGGGCCGGCCCTGGGCATAGGCGGAATAGGCAAATGCTAAGGGCGCCGCCGACCCCTTGGGGCGTCCGTGCGCCCAAATTATTATTTTTTTAATATATGTATATAAACATTTAACTATAAATATTTATATATTTTATTATATAAATATTTTGCACAAGAAAACAGCAGTTAATAATGAATTATTAGTAGCATGGTATCTCGGAAGATCGTGCTTGTTAAATAGCTCTGTGGCTATACTGCACTGAAGCGGCAGTTTAAAATATAAACCCAGAATTCAACGTCAAGAACAAGAAAACGGAAACAACAATCAGACAGAGACGCGGAATTTACATAATGTTACACAGACCATGTTTAAATTTCAATGTTTCTGCACAGAAATACCAACTTGTTCACTTTGTTTGGTATTAATAAGCTGCGCATTGGAGTGCTGGCCGCGGTGCTGAAGACGCGCTCGGACGGAGTACTGGTGGCAGCACAGATATTTACGTGCAACCTATTGGAAACTATTATTCGTTATTATATAATTATTATTCGTTATTTTACTTTATTACTTCCTCTTAAGAAGAGTTTTGCAATTTTATTTCAATATTTCTCTTTATATAAATACTATTTTGTACTTAAATCTATAATTTCATTATTTTACTAACCCAACTAACTCATCTGAAAAAAATATATCTCTTTACAAAAAAACTTGTTTTCTTCTATTTAAAAGCTGTAATTTCGTTATTTTACTAACCCAACTAATGACTCCTCCACTTTCCAATAGATTGCACGTAGATATCTGTGTATATGTGCCATCACGCGTCTTCAGCACCGCGGGGAGCAGCCAGCACTCCAATGTGCAGCTTATTAATACCAGACAAAGTTGTTATTTCTGTCCAGAAACATTGAAATTTATACATGGTCCGTGTAACGTAATTTAAATCCCGCATCTTGGCCTTATTGTTTTTCTCTTGTTCTTGACGTTCGCTGAATTCTGGGTTTATATTTTAAACTTCCGCTCCAGTGCAATAGCCACAACGCTATTTAACAATGAGCACAATCTCCCGAGACACTACAACATGCTACTAATAATTCATTAATAAGAGCTGTTTTCTTGTACACAATTAAATATTTTAAGTTAAATGTACAGTGTTAAAACATGTAAAAAAGACAAGATTTTAACAATGTCAAGATCAAATGCCTGAGTAACAGGGTATTGTGTGTATGTGTTTGTGTGTTTGTGTGTGTTTCCAAAATATTTTCAAAATAAAGAAAAACAAGACAAAGCTGTGCAGTTTGTTTCTGTGTAAGTTATGAACAAAATGATTGGAACACAATTGTGATTCTGTGATTCTAAAGGGCACCAGGTGAAATCTTGCCTAGGGCAGCAAATTGGCCAGGGCCGGCCCTGCGTGTGTGCGTGTGTGTGTGTGTGTGTGTGTGTGTGTGTGTGTGTGTGTGACGGTACACACTGTAGTGTTCATTGTTTAGGACAGGACAGATGTCCAGTGATTCTGTACGTCCAAATCAGCAAAAACTACCCTCCCTTCACCCACCCACCCCATCTGTCAGCTGCCCCTCTTTAAAACAGCACGCTGTACATTTGAATGTGTTAAGAATCTAAACAAGACACGCGCGCACGCACACACACACACACACACACACACACACACACACACACACAAAGACATCAGACAGACAGGGGTTAGGGTGAGATTGAAGTACAAATATGACTGTATAAGAGACTTGTTACTGTAATTTGTTAAAAAAATCAGTCATCAGATTATTATTAATTAAGATTAATATACATTTTGTAAAAAATCAGTATTACAATTTGTAAATCAACCATAAAATAAATGTGTAACTTTTAATTTTGTAACGTGTGCTACACACGCTCTTTAACTGTGCGTTCACACCAGACATGATTGCAGCGAATATATTGCGCTATTCACATGTAGTTGGACACTTAAACATTTTGAGTAAAGGTGCAGTGCAGAGGCGATTCTAGGGTTAGAGCTTTAGGGGTGCTGAGCACCCAATGAGCTCCGCTGCCACCACCCACTCTTTTTTCCTACAGAAACCAATAATATGTCTATTGTAAAATAACTATCATTTTAACATTGGTTCAACTAACTCCAAAATCCAGATTTTTTTGGAGACCTTTCAGGCATGAAAACGGGTCAGGGGTGAAAAGATGATAAGAAAATTACCCCTCTAGGGTCCGGGAGCATGCTCCCCCTTAGAATTTTTTTAAATTACATATTTTAAAGCATCAATCTGATGAGTTTTGAGATGCATTTTTTTCCCAACCTTTTTATTACTAATTAGTGGGGAGCTAGCACTTTTTTGCCATTAATGCCATATTAAAATATCAGGACAAAAGGTGGGCTACAGCCACTGATCTATATAAATGACTGGATTGCGCATAGAACGCTTGACGTAACTGCGTGAGGTGAAGCCAGCGCAGAGTTCGAGCCGCCATCTTGGTATACCCAACAGGCAGAGAGCGTCATTGACTTCCATTCAAAATCATGATCAAAATTTACCCCCTTTACAGCGTATCAGTTACACAAGGTTAATTTTTAGGATATGTGTACGTTAATTATTTGTTAATTCTGGTGTTATTTGCAATGTTTATGTTTTAATCGGGCAGGATAATGGATTTATAAAAAACCGTTAAGGTGAGTGTGTCTGCTGCATTTGTTAATGACATAGGTATAAATAAAGTTTTTTTTGACATTCAGCTACACTGTGACGGTCAGCGTTATATCTCTAAATAAGTTTAGGTAACTTGTAAGTTAAGATAACATAATTACAAAACTAGCAAATTATTGCATGCACATACTGTACAAAGCATGATTATTTATTTAGATTTCAGAATGAGCACGTTTATTGTCATTAATACTAAATATGCTGCGGTCTGTCTGCTGATCTGATACTGTAATAAAGATGAATGTATAATAACTGTTTAAAACGCAAAATGTACAACTTTCAGTAAATAACTATTTACATGCTTTGGACGTTTGTGTTGTTATAATGTACAGGGTAACTTCAGATATAAAAACGAAGACGAGTAAAGTGATGTTTTATCATTAAAATCTGATAACGTCCATTGATTAAAAAGAACGTTTGGGTATACCAACATGGCGGTGCGGTGGCTTCACAAGTGTGACGTCATGCGCAATCCAGTCATTTATATAGATCAGTGGCTACAGCAGCAGTGTGGGTATGGTTTTATGTGGATATACAGTGTGTCGTTTTAAGCCTTTGTCAAAATGACAAATCTACTAATTTATAACTTTTATGCCTACAACATATGGTATGTTAATTTATAGTTTAATTTGCAGCTTTTCTTTTAACAGTCCTTTAATTGAACCATTACCTTTACTATATGTCTAAAACAAAACACTTGTGACTCCTGCACTAAGGGTTAAAAACGTTATCCCCTTCATATTAATCTACATGTGACAAACTAAAAAAATAGTTATTGTCTAGTTTGATAGTCAGACAGTTAGTGATTTCACACATAACTTACCGGTACTGGTGGTATAGTGATATGTAGTTTGTTTTCACTCTGTTCCAAACAAACGCCATGTTTTCATGACGACTGACCAGAAAAGACGCACGTGATGTCATGTTTACATGACTCCCGATTGTTAAAATAAGTCTCAAATTAACGATAAATCATACAATAAACTTTAACAACGGAGACACACGTACTGTATGCAACTACCCACTGAGACGCACAAAACTGCATGCGTCTTGCGGAAGAACATTGTAACCGGCACTACTTCTCTCCGTTTAAGTCTATGGACGAGTCACCCAGGTACTGTACTACTCCGCAGCGCGCAGGTACCCGCCGGACTAAAATAATCCGAAAATAAACCATTATTATACGTGTACCATGGTGATTCAGTATAAGACAAAAACACGGCTTGAAAGATTGATTCGTGATGTACTCGCTCATTATAAACATAACGTAAACATTTTGTAAGATTTGAACAAAAAAGTTGCATCACAACACTTTTAACTGATTCTCTCTCTGCGTGTGTTTCGCGCTCGGGCTAAGCGATGGTACAGAGAAGTAAAAGAAGAGGATGACACCATTTGCTAAGCGGGGAGTTTTTCATTTTCCACCTTAACATATACATTTTAAACCACAAACTACGGAATATGTTTTGGACATTATTTAACCTTGTCAACTTGCTCCAAGTTTTAGGGGTGCTGAGCTCCTTTTTAGGGGTGCTGATGCACCCCTAAAAAGGGGCTAGCCTCGCCCATGGTGCAGTGTGTAGATTTTTGTGATTTGCACCCCTCCCTTTCGAAACACATAGAGAAGCTACGATAGCCACCACAGGACAAACATATCATCACCTGAGATAACGTAGTGACAAACAAACTATGTAGAGCCGTTTGTCCATTTAGGGCTACTTTAGAAACATGAAGGCACAAAATGGCGGAATCCATGTAAGGGCACCCTCGGTGTATGTAGATAAAAACGGCTGATTCTAAGGTAATAAAAACAATACGATTCATTTTGTAAGGTCTTTATACAGCGATAAAAACATGGTTATCTATATTAGAATGCATTGCTGTTAAAAGATCCTTCTAAAATTTAGACACTGTACCTTTAAATTCAAACGTGAATACACTAAATTTGCCGGCTTTAGCTTGCTTGTAGTCTCATTATGTATATTTATATAGCTCAAATTGAGTAAAGAGCATTTTTTACAAATTGTCTAACCTCCTCACTCACTTTCTATCAAGCAAGATCCTTTTTATTTTTGTGTCATACAGCTCCAGGTGTCCACATACACTCTAAAAACAAACGGTGCTATATAGCACCAAAAGTGGTTCTTTGCCCGTAATCATAGAAGAACCGTTTTTAGTGCCATATAGCACCAGTGAAGCACCAGTGAAGAACCTGTGTAGAACCAAATAGTGCTATGCAGAACCATATGTGGTGCTATATGGCCCCTATTTGGTTCTACACTGGTGCTTCACCGGTGCTATATGGCACTAAAAACGGTTCTTCTATGACTATGAGCAAAGAATCAGTTTTGGTGCTATATAGCACCGTTTGTTTTTAGAGTGTACAGCGACAATGATTTTGTCCTCCATTGATGTTTCATACCGTGTGTCTCAATCAGCTCCCTTGTTCAGTAGTCAGGGCACTGATCAGGGAGTCGGCCATTTTAAGGGCTGTCTCAATCGCAAAATCCGTTCAGTGCACTGGAACGTTCGTTCCCTAAAAATTCCCACAATGCAACGCAAAAACCAGTGAGCATCGATGTTCCCTATGTTCCCTAACCGGAAATCACGTGACCTTTTCTGACGCTCGCCACCCGAACATCACGTGATCCAACTCAATAAACTTTAAGAAATGTTACAGAACTTTTATAAAGACAAACGTTTGTTTTAGTTGTAAATATAAACACACATTGCTACACAGTAAGGGACCACAATCTACTCAATATTTAAAATAATAATATTCATTTAAAATTGTAAATATATTTATTACATTTAAAATGTAATTATATGCCTCCAATTTTATGCACAGATATGTAAGAGAATAATGACAGCATTTTCCACAATGTACTGTTTTTTAAAATTAAGTCAGAGAGATGTTGGTTTTGCCGGTTGTTGATGAGTAACAGCTGTGAATAATCACAACGCGCTTAAGCAGCCACGTGACAGAAAAATAAGTGAACATTGTCCCAATGTGAAGTGAGCTAGGGTCCTTACCAGTGCCCGAACCTGTGTACACGATATACTGATTCACGACCTCGGGAGCTAGGGAACGAATTGAGACACACGGATAGTCTCAGCTCGCTACTCATAATGATGTCATTATTAGAGCAAGCTCCTGATTGGTTAACACATCATGAATATCCACCAAAGTTAAGATGTTTTAATGCACTTCATGTTTGCTTCGTTTTAGTACCCGTTGGCGCAACAAGGTTTTTATTGTGTGTTTTTCATGTTGTTTTTTAAAGTAATATAATTTTGTATGTCACATGATGTCACGTTATTTGTGGAGCTCTTCTGGTTAATTTTCTCATTTATGTTATCATTTATTCTGCTTTGGGTATCTGTAAATGTGTATTTGTTTAAATAATGTGTCATTTGTATATGTAGTGTTATTGTCAGGGATGGTGGAGGATGAACCCAAGTGCAGACAGCTCTCAACTCAAAAGACTTTTATTAATGAACAAAAACTCCCTCGAGGGGGTAAACAAGGCAAGAATGAAATAATAACAGGCATGACTCCCGTCCCGTGGGGCTTGTCGATCTGGATCTGTCCCGCGGAGCTCCCCGAACAGGAACACACCCGCGAAGCTCGTCGACCAGTAGCCCTACCGTAGACGCCACCGATCAGGAACACACCCGCGGGGCTCACTGCACGGCCACAGGAACACAACTCCACAGACAACGGCAGGACTGGACAGACATCAGGACAAGGCAGGACTGGACGGACAGGAACACTCGACGAAGACGAACTGAACAAGGTAACCAAAACCAAAACAGAGCTGTCTGCTGGGTTCAAGAATGGCCGGATCATTCTGTCAGGGATGGTGGAGGATGAACCCAAGTGCAGACAGCTCTCAACTCAAAAGACTTTTATTAATGAACAGAAACTCCCTCGAGGGGGTAAACAAGGCAAGAATGAAATAATAACAGGCATGACAAAACTAGACGGACTCCTGACAACATACAAACACAATGATCCGGCAAAGACAAGAGACACAATGGCATATAAATAGGGAAACTAATTAGGGGACAATGACAAACAGGTGAGGAAACTAATCATACATAATTAGGAAACAGGGGCCGGTTGCACCAGCTGTGCGTAAGTTACAACGTAGTTTAGTTACGACGTAAATAGGCACTAAGTTACAACTTACGCACTACTAAATGTTTTTGCGTTGCACCATTAAACTTAGTTTAAACGTAACAATACGTTGTAACTAAATATTTACGGAAGCCCCTGTCCATGAATAACGTTTGGAATAAGATGTCATCCAGATTATATAACATCGATGAGCTCGTATTAATTATGAAGAGCCGCAAATTCGTCAACCACTTTTCAAGAACTGTTTAATTTTCTGTGTATCCATCAATTAAAATAAGATTTAAAATTTCTTCCTGTTTATTTTCTCTTCCATGTGTGGGATATATATTTTCAATTAAAAGTGTAATGTTTTGAGTTCGATAACATATGCTTTAACGTCTTTTTTAACTTTCAGTTTAGGCGAGACAAGAATGAGTTTGAAATTACGTACTGTTCAGACTATTTCCTGCTTGCCCATTATAAGGCTTGTGATTGGGTTAAGGAAAATAAACGTCATTCTATGCGACAACGCATTACTTTATGGAGAGCTTACGACCTACTAGCTACGTTCTCTTTCTTAAGAACAAGTGGTGCAACCGAATTAAGTAAAGAGTTAGTTATAAACTAGCTAGTAGTTACTAAGCCTCTAGTTTGGACTTTACGTCCCAGTTTAAGTAAGAACTTACGAACGACTGGTGCAACCCTACCCAGGAGGGTAAGGTTAAGACTAAAGACAGGAGAGCACGTGCCACACATAGGTCACGTGACTCTCCACACAAACACATATACAGGGGTGTCAGGATCCTGGCACCAAACAAGACTAAATACACTTAAATAACATTTGGGATCCTGACAGTTATAAGTATATTGTTTCTTAATGTAGTTTCACGATGCTACGACATTTCTCAAAGAAAGTCTCAACTAATGGTGAGCTAAGTAAAGAGGATTATACCACGGTTCTGTTGAATGCTTGATTGGTTAAGAAATGTTTCACAGGTGTTGATTATTTTTTCCATAAACTGCAAATCTGACCTGTCAAATGTCTTAAAAATAGAAACCTAGAATAACTGACTCCGGTCCTTTATATTCTTTTGTAATAATGCACACCCGCGGTGTAACTCTGCTTTGCGTCGTGCCGCATTATCACCTTGGGTGTGCATTATTTTCTTATGATTTTAACAACCCATCGTCAATTATTCCTTCCTTAAGCAGCAGTCGAAACTCTCTTGTTTGCTCTACAATGGTTTAATTTAAAAAAATTGATTTTATCATAATAACATTCTGCGTCTGAAATCTCATACTGTGACAGTAGCTACTGAATTAGATGAAGTATCTCCTCATTGACTGTTAAAACAGACCTAAGTATAAATATTGAAAGTATGAATGAATTCTGATGTACTACATTCATCATGTTGATACATCACTTGACATATGTCATCATAACAACAACTAGTGGTTAACTGGAATGACGTTAAACAAGCGCAATTTAACCACAAGGGTCAGTTGTTTAATATGTTTTGCATTTCAATTCGCCCCAACGCATCTACATATTCTTCTTCATTGGATAACTCCTCTCTCTGAGACTCATGGGATAGTAAAGGGTCCATCGAATGAGTAGATCATCTGGGTACTTTTCGCCTACAGTTTTTGAAATACTATGTATTCAGACATACTACTCATCTTACCTACTGCTTTTCACCTACTATATAGTATGGAAGTAGGCGGTTTCGGACGCAGCCACATTTATTTTTAAATGCTTGTCTTAACAATTCTGGTGCCAATGAGGACTCACGTTAGCCACCTATTGGTGCACTGCAAAAAATGATGTGTTAATTTTTTACACATTGTGTGTGTCATGCCATTTAAGGCGTTATTTCATGTTAAAAGAAATGAAATGGCCAACACAAGTTGTGTTAAAAACAGTGATGGGAGTAACGCGTTACAAAGTAATTCCATAACTGTAATTCCACTACTTTTAGCGGTAATTAACATGTAACAAAGTATTTTTTTTTAAATCAAGTAACGCAGTTACAATTACTGAAATTTAAATGAGTTGGTTACTCGCGTTACTCTATTTTGTGATAAATGAACACTTACAGACAATTTCTGATCTAACATCGCATGACTGCGGTGAGCAGCACAATGAATAATAACACAGAAGGTGTGTTAGTATAGGGACAACACATTTAACATTATATTTGACTGATGTGTGAGTGATTTATGTAAGTCTTCTCTTCTGCTACATCAGTGACTGTCATAACTTAGAGATTTAACAAGAGAGAGAGAGAGCCAGAAATCAGTTTTAATAAAAATAAAGCAGTATAAAGTTACATGACCAGTTGAAGTTTCTCTCTATTGTCACGTGTGTCAGTGTTGGTGTCTGTTTGTATGTTTTATTGTCAGTGAAATATCTCCATCTTGACGTGTTGTGTTTCTATGAGAACAGAGAAAGTCCATCTGCTCAGGTCTCAGTTTGATGTGGACGATCCTCCACAGCAGGTGACCAATATTACAATACCTTCATCACGCTCCTGAGGGACAACACACTGTAAGACCAGTGCAGGTGGTGGAGTGTGAGAGAGAGAGAGAGACAGACAGACAGAGCAGATGGGTGACAAACAGTCTGCCTACAGGAGTCAAGGTGAACGCTCTACACCTGTTGTTTACCTGACAGAGTTCTAGACAGGTAACACACACACACACGCGCGCACACACACACACACATTCTGGTTTCCATGTTTTTGGGACATTGCATAGACGTATTGGTTTTTATACTGTACAAACTGTATATTTTAACCCCAACTATCACAGAAACCTTTCTGATACCTTAGATTTTCAAGAAACATCATTCTGTTTGATTTATAAGCTTGTTTCCTCATGGGGACCTCAAAATGTCCCCACAAGGTCACAAAAACACTGGTATTCCTATCTTTGTGCTTGATAATTACAGACAGTTGTGGATGAGCTCAGTTTCAGTCACCTGACCTAGGGTTAAGAAATGCACAGTGTGAAATGTCAAATTATGAATACCCAGGGTTATCTCTCAACCCCTGGTTAAGTATGAACAGTGTGAAACGTGAAACAGATTACCTAGGATTAACCTGGGGTTTAGAATAACCTGGGGTTAACTATTTTCAGTGTGAAAAGCATGTGATGACTTGCCCCAAACTGACATGTGTGCTAATGTTGGCTAAATCTCAGGGTTAGCTCAATATGGCACATCAGCTTAAGTATCAAAAGACACGTTATTGTCTCCTCTAGTTTGTGCAAAATAATAATTTTTAAATATTCATAGCTAACAAAGTTGTGTTGCATTAAATGTAAAGTGCACATTTTCTGTGTTTAAATCCCTGTGTTAAAGAGACTCATGGATTGTTGTTGACACAGAATGCTATCAGTGAATGTTACGGCAATGTTATTAGGTCCTCTTTTAGGGAGCGATCCCAGAACATTTACATGACGTGTTTGTGTTCACACAGAACCCTTTCTGACAATTTATGGAAATGTTCTGGGACCAAAGTATTGTGTGAATCATAGCTCATTAATAGATTGATGTTAAGAATATTTTAAGGATGCAAAGTCAATATAATGTGAAATATAATAAACACATTTATAACACATTGTGTAATGTATGACATCTGTCTGTCTCCATGCATCTGGTGCTCGGGGTGTCACAGGACTTTGATCATTCATTGGTTGAGATTCTGTGGAGTAACCTGAGGAAAGATGTCCGGCTCAATGTGATTTCTTACAGGATCAGATGTTCACACAGCTCTATAAACATGAAGTTTCACTAATGTTAGCTTCTGCTGAACTACTCAGTGACATTGTGTTGATGATGGGTCATAACAAACATCAACAGAACCACAAAACTGTTGTTTCATGTGTCTCTCTTTAATACTGAGGTCCAAGCCTTTACTTCATGTGGAGATTCTGTTTACAGCTCAGCCAGAGAGAGAGAGAGAGAGAGAAAGAGAGAGAGAGAGACTTCATTCCACTTGGGAGAAGGTCTTTGATAAAACGTTTGCATTGTTACAATGAAAATGTGGTCGCCTGTTTCTCATTGGCTGATGCGTTGTGCGACCCAAAGCCTCTGAATGATCCATGTGTCTGTTTTTGACAGGTAGGAGATAAGACGATGCCCTCAGGTATTAGATGTCATCCCATTTCGGCGGTAAAAAGCAGTTAGAGACGCTCGACAGAAGCAGATTCCTGTGAATCTCACACAACAAAGCTTCTGTTCTCATTAGATGAAGTGAGCTAGAAGAAGACGTGACGCTGTAGCACACGTGTGTAATCTCACACCATCGCTGAATATCAATTGGTCATATTAACTGAAGTTCACTGTCAAGGGCACACTATATAAACTCATGCATTCACTGCCTGTTTTCTGTGTTAATGCATTAGTTAGCTGCTAATCCATCACATCAACTACATTAATCTTTACTCATGAGTTTTCTGATATGGAGAACTCTGTGTAGACATCGACTCGGACTCAATGGTGTCAAATGAAACAGATTATAACGCATCTCAATGAAATACAAAGTTAACATAATGTCAGGATATCATGATAAAAAAATATACAACACAAGTTTTTAATACTCAGTTTTTAGTATTAAATTATATTAATCTCTACATTTCTCTCACCCATCATATATTACAAAAATATATTTTTAAATTTTGACAAAAAAATTGTCAAAAAATATATTTGCTGAAATATATTCTGGAATATCCAAAGACAAAAAACACAAGTCCCAGGCACTCAATCAAAAATAACAGAAGGAGAAGGAATAAATAAAAAGCCTTTATTAAGTGTGGCCGTTGGCGTTTGGATTTTATATAATGTAAGCCACACTTAATAAAGGCTTTTTATTTATTCCTTCTCCTTCTGTTATTTTTGATTGAGTGCCTGGGACTTGTGTTTTTTGTCTTTGAATTTTTCCCTACCCCAAGAGCACCTATCACACAAATATTCTACCTGAGCACCGGGTTGAACAGTTTTATAGTTCATATTCTGGAATATGTTTACATATATATATTTTTCACCCATATAGATTTTTGACATTTTTTGTATATTTTCAATTACATTTTAAATTATTAAAAAATATATTTAGTCCTCAATATATTTCTATCCAAGGAAATATATTCATTTCGCATGTGAGAAAAACTTTTTTTGTGTTACTAACCTGTAAGCATAACCGTTTTAAAAAGGTTAAAATTATATATAGTTTCAACTTCAAAAATATGCTTTATAAAATTAACTTGTATTTTGCATATATTTAAAATATGTTTTGGTAAAGAATACATTTGTGCCATATGGGTATTTGTTGCCCTTGAAATACATATGTTGATATATGAAGGTTAAAACTAAATAGATTTCCACATTCAAAAATATATTCAATTGAGCATTACTTTCTACAAAATGTTTTTAGCATATATTTAAAATATATTACAGGCCAGAGAAATGTATTTTTTGCCATATGGGCATCCACCATCTTAGATTTTACTGAATTGTTTACTGGGAGCCAACCTAAATACAAAGCATGTATTTAAGGTCATCTGTGTTGTGTTGTTATGTTATTGTATGTTGTGTAGTTTTAATCATGTTTTGAAATGTTGTCGTCTGAGTTAAAATGGATGCACATCAGAACCGAAACTCTCTCTATGTAGTTATAGTTGGTATGAAGTGAACACAGAATAGTTGCATGTTGTCTATGTAGGGACCTCATGTTGTTTTGGAGCTGAGTATTTGAACATCTGTCTGATCTGATCTGATCTCACTGAAATCTCGTTCTGTGAATATCTGCTTGAAGAGCAGCAAATGTTGTCCCCTTCACGTTCTGGTCCAGATACTCAAAGCTGTGCTGGTAAAATCCATTTAGTTTGTGCTGTGAGTCAGCGCTTTCCCTCAGGATGAATCATTCATCATAGACTTCTTGTGCCAAAGAGGTCGATCAGATTCTAATGGCTGACTGTGTGTATGTGTGTGCGTACGTGTGTGCATGTGTGTGTGTGTTTGAGGGACAGGAAATGTGTAGATGTCTGAGAGGAGGATGGAAGATAAGAGGAACAGAGGAAAACCTTGAGCTGAAGGTTCTCCTGAGCTCTGTGTGTCTTCAGGATATGAACTTTCAGGAAGAAGCTCATCTGTTTACAGTCAATCTCTCTTCCTGTCCGGCTCACAGACTTCAACTTCACTTTTACTCAACACATGAACTTCACTGACATTCAGACATTACATTCATACACTGATTCAAACAGAACCGTTCATTTTCTACAGCTGCTGTTTTACACTTTTACTTAGATTTTGGTATTGTTTTATTTTGATCTAGATCTTTATTTGTCATTAGTTTCTCATGCATGCATTCATCAGAGAGAGAGAGAGAGAAAAAGAGACTCCACCCACCAAGCACAAACCAAGACAATGAACTGAAGGCTAACCATAGACCCAATATAGTCCGGCTGTGACTAAACCACTTAACTACCCTAAATAACCTTGAATTTGGTTACATGGATGAAAGGAGATGGATTATTGTTTATGTGGCAATTTCTCTCTTTAAAATATACGGTCATGCAGCACATCATTTGAAAGCTTAGACTCTCAGGATTCCATTAAGCCCACACACAAAGCAGATGTAATGATTTATAGCAGTCATAAAACTGTAATCTAGTTGTTAGTTACCTGACCCGGCCGTGCCGATTGAGTTTGTTTACTTACCTTCAAAATCTTCCCTTTATCTGCCTCAGTGAAATTGTCCAAAATAAATTGTGCATAAATCCCCAAGAGTCCAAGGAAATGGAATATCCAAGTCTTTTAATCCCAAACAATCTTGACATTTCTGTTCAAATTACGATATAAAAACTGTAAACAATTATTTCATTACCGGACATTCGTTCGACTCTTACTTCTCATTCAAGACTTATAATGCTACATTTGGGTGTCACATTTATTGTGCAAAGTCTGAGGAACAAACATGCCCTCTTGTGGAATTTCAGCAGTTTCATAAGAGGTTAACGAGCTTAGCTTGAGGTTGAGTTAGCCGCTTAGCTTGAGGTTGAGTTAGCCGCTTAGCTTGAGGTTGAGTTAGCCACTTAGCTTGAGGTTGAGTTAGCCACTTAGCTTGAGGTTGAGTTAGCCGCTTAGCTTGAGGTTGAGTTAGCCGCTTAGCTTGAGGTTGAGTTAGCCACTTAGCTTGAGGTTGAGTTAGCCACTTAGCTTGAGGTTGAGTTAGCCGCTTAGCTTGAGGTTGAGTTAGCCACTTAGCTTGAGGTTGAGTTAGCCACTTAGCTTGAGGTTGAGTTAGCCACTTAGCTTGAGGTTGAGTTAGCCGCTTAGCTTGAGGTTGAGTTAGCCACTTAGCTTGAGGTTGAGTTAGCCACTTAGCTTGAGGTTGAGTTAGCCGCTTAGCTTGAGGTTGAGTTAGCCACTTAGCTTGAGGTTGAGTTAGCCACTTAGCTTGAGGTTGAGTTAGCCGCTTAGCTTGAGGTTGAGTTAGCCACTTAGCTTGAGGTTGAGTTAGCCACTTAGCTTGAGGTTGAGTTAGCCACTTAGCTTGAGGTTGAGTTAGCCGCTTAGCTTGAGGTTGAGTTAGCCGCTTAGCTTGAGGTTGAGTTAGCCGCTTAGCTTGAGGTTGAGTTAGCCACTTAGCTTGAGGTTGAGTTAGCCACTTAGCTTGAGGTTGAGTTAGCCACTTAGCTTGAGGTTGAGTTAGCCACTTAGCTTGAGGTTGAGTTAGCCGCTTAGCTTGAGGTTGAGTTAGCCACTTAGCTTGAGGTTGAGTTAGCCACTTAGCTTGAGGTTGAGTTAGCCACTTAGCTTGAGGTTGAGTTAGCCGCTTAGCTTGAGGTTGAGTTAGCCACTTAGCTTGAGGTTGAGTTAGCCACTTAGCTTGAGGTTGAGTTAGCCACTTAGCTTGAGGTTGAGTTAGCCGCTTAGCTTGACGTTGAGTTAGCCGCTTAGCTTGAGGTTGAGTTAGCCACTTAGCTTGAGGTTGAGTTAGCCGCTTAGCTTGAGGTTGAGTTAGCCACTTAGCTTGAGGTTGAGTTAGCCGCTTAGCTTGAGGTTGAGTTAGCCACTTAGCTTGAGGTTGAGTTAGCCGCTTAGCTTGAGGTTGAGTTAGCCACTTAGCTTGAGGTTGAGTTAGCCACTTAGCTTGAGGTTGAGTTAGGCGCTTAGCTTGAGGTTGAGTTAGCCGCTTAGCTTGAGGTTGAGTTAGCCGCTTAGCTTGAGGTTGAGTTAGCCGCTTAGCTTGAGGTTGAGTTAGCCACTTAGCTTGAGGTTGAGTTAGCCGCTTAGCTTGAGGTTGAGTTAGCGGGTTAGCTTGAGGTTGAGTTATCCGCTTAGCTTGAGGTTGAGTTAGCCACTTAGCTTGAGGTTGAGTTAGCCGCTTATGCACACAATATAATGTACTCACTAAAAACAGTTGGGTTAAAAATAACCCAATAAATAACCCAATGGTGGGTTACTATAGCACCAACCCATTGTTGGGTTATTTTAACCCAATGCATTGGGTAGAAAGTTTTACCCAATTAGTTGGGTTATGAAATAACCAATTTGTTGGGTTATTTTTGCAATGCTGTTTTAACCCCATTATTATTATTATTATTATTATTATTATTATTTATTACTATTATTTGCTTTATAAATAAATAATACAAAACTTACAAATACATTTATAATGCTTTATTTTCATTTAGTCATTTGTACCTGCATTTAAATGTATAAATACAGACATGTATAGAAGCATAAATACATACACACATACATAAATATATACATACATAAATAAACAAAAACATAAGAACAAAACAAATCTACTCAATCTTATCCAACTACAAACTGCTTAAAAGCATAGTTCACACATTTTGTCAATTTTCTCCCTCTCATGTTGTTATAAACCTGTATATAAGTCTTTACTTTGATAACCACAAAGGTATATTTCAAAGAATGTTTGAAATCAAACCAATCATGAGCCCCATTCATTTTCATAGTATTCTTTTTTCCTACTATGAAAGTCAATGGGGCTCATGATCTGTTTGGTTTAAACATTACTCAAAATATCTTCCTTTGTGGTCATCAGAACAAAAAAATGTGTACAGGTATGTAACGACAGGAGAGGAAGAAAATTATGACAATTTTCATTTTTGGGGGAACTATCTCTTTAAGCAGGTGACAGTGTGTTCAGGAAACATCACATGGTACAAAATGTATTGTGTGTTACAGAAACTACTTAACAGTAGTGAAAGGCTTGGGATACTCTGTATAAAATGTAAAAAAAAAAATTAAAGCATGTGTCAACTGCTGGTCTTGCTCCAGGGCCATGCCTCCCCACGATAACAAAGGCTTGTGATTAGTCAAATTCATCCCATAGCAGAACATGGGGTCTTCGTCATACCTCCTCCTCCAAATACTGAATTATGTTTGTTTTCTGACCTGAAGACAGAATTTTCACAATGTAAATATGCACACATTAACAGGTTAAAAAAAACAAGTGTCATAAATGATACTTACAGGTTGCAAATTAATAAATGTTTGCTTTGCCTCTTGGTACTGTAGGAAGGCTGAATCATCTTGCTGGCCATTTTGTAAGGTTTTTAATGCAACATCTCCAAGAATGTCTACATTTAAAGAAAATAATAATGTATTAAATCTCAAAGCAAACACATCTGGCACGCTGAATAAATACTCTACTTTGACAGTAGATGGCGCTAAATTGCAAATTCAACCGTTACCGGGGTTACAGTAAACAGTACGTGCAGGATTAAACAGCGCTTTATCAGGGGATTATACTGAAGTAAAACGACAATAAAATGCCATCGAGTCATTTCTTAAGACATTTACATTCAGAATCACATTTATATTACAGCTCTGTGTCTATAACACAGACCGCCAAAATAAAATATTTGGAGCAAAAAGCAGCCGGTTGCATCCCTTACAAAAGTTAAAAAACGGATTTTACTACACTTTAAACAAAAAAACATTGTCTGTTACAGAAAGCATGGTTAAAGCAATATGGCAATCACTACGCCATGAAACTAACGTTATACTACTAAAAGAAGAAATGATTCATTTTTGTAAGTGACCATGCTGTTGGTGCTGTTTAGTATTAAAATAAATTGCGATGTCTCTCTACGTTTATGATGGCTTAAAAACGCGTTTGGCATCGGTAACAGTTAATCAATGGAACAGGTGTAACAGACAAAAACTAGACAGCAGCGTTTTTGTACACTTATTTAAACGTGACTGATAGTTTACTGTGTGTCAGAGCTTAAAGACACTTTGTAGCAAAATAAAACATTACACAGAGATATATATTTTAAAACGTACCTCTCGTGTCTGTCCGCACTCAGCAGTGGCACCGGTCAACCGTTGAAATTCAAAATGCGTGACGTGAGCCCGATTTTAACCCAACTCTCTGGGTTGTTATGGAAATAACCCAATACAAGCTAGGAATAACCCAACAGAACAACCCAATATGTTTAACCCACCTATTGGGTAAAACAAATAACCCAACGGTTTTTAGAGTGTACAAAACTACATATTCAGCACGCTCAGCAGAACCTAAAAGCAATAATTTCATATAATTATGTTGTTAATGACTTTACCTGCAACCTAACAAACACTCTGTCAATATTTAACATCTAAAATGTTTCTTTTTATTTTGTTTATAATTATTCTGTAACCTCAACAGCAGGTTAAGTTTAATTATAAGACAGCTGGTTTATAATTCTACGAGTGTCCATCATGACTCTATAGAGGAAGGATTAAAGTGTGTAGATGTCAATCTTTCTTCTCATCAATATGACTTCAGAGCAGTCAGTTTCTCTCAGATGTTAATCTCTCATGACACCGTCGCTGTAATTATTTCCTCTTATTGGCGCTGTGTCGTCACCTGTGAAGAGAAACCTAAAATCAAGAGACTCGCATCTCTCGTCTGGAATATACAGAGACTCTTTTGCATTTCTTTCTGTTTCATTCTAGTGAGATTTGTCATGTTTGTGCAGTTGTGTATTTATGTTCGGGAGTAAAAGACTTCTGACTTCAATACATCACTGTAAAAAATCTTTCCTGCCTTAAATGTTTTTGTTCAGTCAATTCAGATTTACAAGTCATTTCAACTTATTATTATTTATGTTGACAAGAGACAACTCATCTCTAGTCAAGATAAATAATACTAAGTTAAAAAGATTTGTAAATTTGAATTGATTGAACAAAAACTTCATTAGCAGCAAAAGACTTTATTAGTGAGATTTTCTTAAAGCATTTAACATTCGTATGTGTGAAGAATGAGAAATGAACACCAGTAATATTTTCTTTCATGTGAAAGTAAAGCCTGACGCAGCTTCAGTTTTGGGTTAGGTACTCAAAAAAAGTAATTAATTACTAGTTACTAATAAGATCTTAAATCATGTAATTCGATTACTGTACAAATGACTCTCTCCAAAAAGTATTTAATTACTGATTACTAATTACTTTCTAAATCCTATTTAGTAAATGATACAAGGATAGGCCTGAAGCGGCTCAAATAAATCATACTGTATAAAACTACATCAATTATTCTGATCACACTTTTAAAGCTCCAATTCTTACTATTAACTAACTATTAACTGCTTTTGTCTCAATATATTACTAATTATTGCTTATTAATACTTAGTAAAGTAGTTGTTAAATTTAAGAATTGGTGGGATTAGGGATATAAAATAAAGTTTTACAGAATCAGGCATTTATATGTCCTTTATAAGTATTAATAAACAGACAATATCTCAGTAATTTTAATGCTAATAACTAACCAGTTAATAGTGAGCATTGTAAACTACACTAGGGAGTTACCATTATTCTTATTAACTCACCAAAGTATTTAAAGTGAGAAAGATTTGTTAAAAACATGCATTTTAATAATGTTGATGTTAAATCTACTATATCATTGATCTACAGTCCATACACAGCAATTACATCAGATGTTACTGTCATTAAATTACAGAGTAATCCCTTGCTTTACTTTTATAAGTAAAAAGTTATGAAACTAACTAGATAGCCTACTTAGTAAGTAGTTACACCCAACACAGCTCAGCTTGCTTCAATTCAAACAAATGAACATGTTAGTAATCCTGTTTCTCTTCTTTTTTCTGAAAAACATTCATTTATCATTTGTTTTATAATGTCAATGGATTATAGAGTTCAGATGACAGAAGATTTTAATGATATGACAGTGAAATAGAAGTCATAACCTGGACTGAGCACTAAACAGAATTTACTACTTTTTTGTTCTTTTGTAAGGTGATGTGATTTCTGTCAAAGGTGAATGTGTCATGGGCTTGCCAGATCTTTTGTACTAGACTCAGGTCTGAGTACCTGGCAAGACCATGACAGTACTATGTTCTGTGTGGGAACATGTGGAGTCTTATAGTATGTGCAGCCCAGTCTCACGAAATTTCGTTATATAGTCACGTATTTTTTTGATTCTTTTTTCGTGCTATTATCACGAAATTTCGTGTTTTTTCGTGATCGTATAACGAATTCCTGTTTTCGTGTGATTATCACGTATTGGTTACTCAACTGTTTTGTCCTATTTTCTTACCATTGTCGCTTCGGTTTAGGGTTAGATTTACATAAAATGACATCCCTAACCAAACCCAACTCTAACCCCAACGCCAGGCGACATATAAAAAAATAAATCAGAAAAAATAGTATAAACCAATATATAAAGTGACTCTCTAATGCAAGCACCAAATCTAACCCTAAACCGAAGCGACAATGGTTTAAAAATAGGAAAAAGCAGTTGAGTAACCAATACGTGATAATCACACGAAAACAGGAATTCGTTATACGATCACGAAAAAACACGAAATTTCGTGATAATAGCACGAAAAAAGAATCAAAAAAATACGTGACTATATCACGAAACTTTGTGAGACTGGGTAGCTATGTGTGGCTTCCACGTGTTCCCAGTGTATTGTCGCTGTCATGGTCTTGCCAGACCTTTGTGTAGATTCAGGTCTTATTTCAGAGGGCAAGATTATGGCAGCATTGTGTGCTGTGTGGGAACACGTGTTTGCATATTATGTATTTGTGTCACGTGTTCCCAGTGTCTTGTCACTTTCACCCTACTCCCTTATGTGCTCGTGTCTTACGTAATTAATTATGTTCACCTGTTCCCCATTGATGTCGTGTCTTTATATTGCCCTCTCGTTCTCGGTCGTGTGCGCGTTCATTGTCTACAGTTGTCCACAGTCAGGTTTTCATGTTATCCGTGTTCTGACTTATGACTCTGTGTTTATTTTGTTCCAGTGATTTGTTCCGTGTTATCATCCGTGTTTATTTACCTGTTTCACCCCCACGTGGGTTTTTGTGTTTAATAAACCTTCAGTTTATTATTATTTCAGTCGTGTCTGCGTTTGGGTTCTCTTTTGTTTATACCAGTCGTGACAGAATGAACGCGCCTAATTGAACCCAGCGGACATGTACAGCCGTTTGGCGAAGAGGGGTAGGGGTTCCTACCTAGCTTACGAGCCGGGTTATGATTGGTATGACCCGCTCGTATTCGGACCCGAGGTGAACGCGAGGCTGAATTCAGCTGGGACTGCCGGGCCCCGTTCGCCCGCCTCTAAGCCGAGGGGTCTCCTCACAGCAGCGATCAAGTTGGGGAAGCCGGGTGTCGTCTCTCCGGTTCTGGAGACCTCTTCCTTGCCGGTCTCACCCACTCCTGCATCCGCCGCAGTTAAACGGAGGAGGAGAAGGAAGAAGGACGTGTCAGAGCAGCTGCTGCTACCCACGCAGCCGGAGACACGTCACCCGCCGGTGCAGCCGGAGACACGTCACCCGCCGGTGCAGCCGGAGACACGTCACCCGCCGGTGCAGCCGGAGACACGTCACCCGCCGGTGCAGCCGGAGACACGTCACCCGCCGGTGCAACCGGAGACACGTCACCCGCCGGTGCAGCCGGAGACACGTGACACGCCGGTGCAGCCGGAGACACGTGACACGCCGGTGCAGCCGGAGACACGTGACACGCCGGTGCAGCCGGAGACACGTGACACGCCGGTGCAGCCGGGGACTCGTCACCCGCCGGTGCAGCCGGGGACTCGTCACCCCCCGGTGCAGCCGGGGACTCGTCACCCCCCGGTGCAGCCGGGGACTCGTCACCCGCCGGTGCAGCCGGGGACTCGTCACCCGCCGGTGCAGCCGGGGACTCGTCACACGACGGTGCAGCCGGAGACACGGGACACGCCGGTGCAGCCGGAGAAACGTCAGCCGCCGGCGCAGCCACCTGCGCAGACGCATGCGCAGTCACACGCGCAACCAGGACCACGTCACCCCTCGGCATCTCAGCCTTTGAACTTTGGGACTCGGTTAATGCACCCTGGACATTTTGTTCTCCCTGTTTTTGCCCCCCCACCCCTTCATCATGTATTGTTTTTGTTGAATCATCCCAACCCGTTTGTCACGTATGTTTGTTTACCGTTGTTGTTTATTGTGATGTTGTCATGGTTGTCTTCTGTTGTTCAGTCTCTCGTTCCTCGTGTTTAATGTTTTTTGTTTTTTTTGGACGTCTAGAATCCGTCTTTAAAGAAGGGGGTACTGTCATGGGCTTGCCAGATCTTTTGTACTAGACTCAGGTCTGAGTACCTGGCAAGACCATGACAGTACTATGTTCTGTGTGGGAACATGTGGAGTCTTATAGTATGTGTGGCTTCCACGTGTTCCCAGTGTCTTGTCGCTGTCATGGTCTTGCCAGACCTTTGTGTAGATTCAGGTCTTATTTCAGAGGGCAAGATTATGGCAGCATTGTGTGCTGTGTGGGAACACGTGTTTGCATATTATGTATTTGTGTCACGTGTTCCCAGTGTCTTGTCACTTTCACCCTACTCCCTTATGTGCTCGTGTCTTACGTAATTAATTATGTTCACCTGTTCCCCATTGATGTCGTTTCTTTATATTGCCCTCTCGTTCTCGGTCGTGTGCGCGTTCATTGTCTACAGTTGTCCACAGTCAGGTTTTCATGTTATCCGTGTTCTGACTTATGACTCTGTGTTTATTTTGTTCCAGTGATTTGTTCCGTGTTATCATCCGTGTTTATTTACCTGTTTCACCCCCACGTGGGTTTTTGTGTTTAATAAACCTTCAGTTTATTATTATTTCAGTCGTGTCTGCATTTGGGTTCTCTTTTGTTTATACCAGTCGTGACAGAATGAGAAACTGAACATCATAAAAACATTTGAGGAGAATCCACACAGACACACGCAGAGTTCCTCAGATTGTTCTTCATCCTGAGAGATGTTCTGTGTTATTTCTATTGGTGATTGGCGTTCTGTCCTCTAATGCTGAGACTATTGGGAATATCGCTGACATCAACGTTCCTGCAGTGATTTCCGGGACAATCAGATTCTGCTGACACACAGAGAAAACCTGAGAAACTGGACAACAAATCTTTCCTTCAGTTCAATGTTTCTTCAACTCTTCTGTTCCCTGATGTTTTCAAGATCTCTAGAAGAAAGATCATTGTGAGTGAATCAAAGCGAACAAACAGAACTGATGAATGAGAGTAAACGAATGTGTGGATGGATGGACAGACGAATAAACAAACAAACAAACAAATGAATGAATTTTTTATCTGCAGTTTCTCAAAGAAAACCAAAGTAGAGAACCCAAGCAAACATGAGGAGACTTTAATGTTGTCACACGATACCATGAGAGTATTTCTTCTAATAGTGATGATGGGTTTGACACTGTCAGTGATGCCATCAGCCAATCAGAGTCATGTGTTATTTTCCCATCATTAAGATGCTAACAGATAAATTAATTGTGTGTTGACAGATTGAAGCAGTAGTGAATACTAGCATGCATTTCTCTAAATCTATTCAGTTTGTGGATGTGTTTGTTTTCTAATGCAGAAAGAAGTGAAATCATAAATCCATTTATAGAGAAACCTCAGCATGAGAATTATAATTATTATTGTGTAACAGTCACATTATAGATGAAGACACACTTGTGATGATGTTACTGCTGACATGAAAACACTCACACTGATGCTGTTCATATAAAACCTGCAGACACTAGCAGTCTAACATCTGTAAACCTGATGATTTCTGCAACAACTACTCTGGATCAATCATCTATTTCTCTCTCTCTCTCTCTCTCTCTCTCTCTCTCTCTCTCTCTCTCTCTCTCTCTCTCTCTCTCTCTCTCTCTCTCTCTCTCTCTCTCTTTCTCTTGATCACCTGCGTTGTCTGATGTGAGTCACCTTGCAAATATATGAATAGTAAATGCAGGAGAAGTAATCTGCTGTCTGACGGCTACACGGCTGTATTTGCATAGCTGCCAGCATCAGTCTGTGTTGAACCGCTGCAGCTCGGCCCTGCGACCAGAATCCGCAATGGCGTGAATATATTGATATATTTCTCACCCACTGCACGTCAGATGGAAACACTTTAGTTTTTCTCTTTTCTGTGTCTGTTTGTTTAGCTACAGTCTGACAATTGTTATAAGTTAAATATTTAGGACAAAGAAAACCATTCATAATTGCATTAATGAAATAAATATGTTAGGAATAATTGATGACAGGCCATTGAATTATAAGAAAATAATGCACACCCAAGGTGCAATGCACCGCAGGTGTGCATTATTTTCAAATAATTCAAAGGACCAGAGTCAATTATTTCTCTTATACCATAGTTGACACAAATATTGCTCGGGTTCCTATTTTTAAGACATTTGACAAGTACGGTGTGCGGTTATCAGAAATTAATGCATACCCACAGAACATTTCTCAGCCAATCAGAATACAGCATTCAACAGACCCGTGGTATAAATGTTATATATGCTGCGTTGTTTTAACCCATGGTTGAGTCAAATATGAATATTTTTATAGCTTAATTTAACCAAGGGTTTGAGTTAGAATGAATAATTTTTCTATAAGAATCATTAAAGGATTTTCATTCGTACTGAATGTCAGGGTTGCTTGATGAAGAAAATAAAATTACTGAGATGAGACACGATCAGATCTGAGCTTTAAACTCATCTGTGGAAGATCAGGAGTCTTCACTAATGTTGATTTTTCTTTCATACAGTAAATCACAGGACAATCTGCTGAGCATCAACTAAAAGTCAATGGTTATTTTCTCATCAGGCTCTCATACAGAGCAGTCGTGTAATGATGCTGATCTGAGATCAGACTCCATTCAGTCTATTGAACATGTTCCGCTCATCTGATTGGTTGTGTTGTAATAATGAATGGTTTATTCAGAGATGATTATCATGATGATGTGTGTCATGATGTCTGATAATGTTTACACAGTTATCTTACTGATATACAGCCTTAGTTTTCACTGAGATCTTATTAAGATTAAAAAGAAACAGATTTAATGTTAATGTAACACAAGAAATTAAGACTGCAGAAAGATTTCTGATGATCGACACTTAAAGTTTGGAGTTTACAATTTGCTTTCAATCAATTTGACCTGAAATCTATTTCATTAAACTAAATTAATGTTATTTGAGAATAAATTGCTTTTTGTTTGGGGAAATCAAACACTCTATATCTATATAAGATAAAGGCAAATGATGAATGATTCAGGTGTTGTGTTGTACCAAACATTTCTCTTCTTGGTTTTACAGGCATTCGATTCCACTTTCTGTCAAAATACATCAAAACACCTCAAGCAAAAACTCATCGTTTTCATTGAAAAGATTTTAAATTGCATTCAAATTACACAGCAGGAGTTTCTTCTTGTTGGATTTGTAATTTTCTTTTTGATTTGTGTTTCACAGATTGTCAAAGCTCAGAAAATCACCTGTCATCAAAAGACCAAAACAGAGCCTGAATACAAGCATTTGATCTTCCTGTTGAGTCCTCATCATAACTCATTTTAAAGCCCATTACAGGTCCTTGAACGGCTCTTAAAACACCATGACATTATGATGAAATAACTGAATTGTTTTTTCATTATAGCCAAAATGTGTCAAGTTGTGACAATCAGACAGGTTTGAATGGATCGTTGTCCTACAGTGAGCAGTAAACTTCATGTCGATCCTAACAATCAAACATTGAATGTCTGTAAATCATCAGGTAACCGTCGATCCAGACGTCTCCAATCAGAGCTCAGTGAGTTTTAAAACATGTTTGATGGTTATTCATAAAATCTTAGATGTGTAGATCAGTAGATCTTAGGTTTGGTGTAATTTTTGTCTATATGAGAATCTTGATATGGTTCTTACAGATCGTTCTTTAAATCAGCATCATAACTTTATAATCACAATCAAATGTTTTCATGTGCTATGAGGCTATACAAACTTTATTTTTCTTTATTTTTTTAGTTGGAATAGATAAAAGTACTTCTTTAAAGAATGGTTTATCTGACCTTTATAGTCTCTGAGAGCCTTTGTGCAGTGTTACAGGTTCTTTGTGGAACCATAAACACGGACAGAGAGACATTTAGGGAACTGTTTTTCCAATGTTTGGTTCCTCTGCTTTGTGAGCTGAAGAGATTGTGATTGATGATCTCTCTGTGTTGTTGATTCAGCACTTTCTTCTTCAGTATGGATGAAATCTCACAGACCTCAGATCAGCTGCAACAGGTTGATGTGTTAACATGCAGCATTGTGAGGTAATGTTCCAGAAATCATCACTATGATGTTACA
Organism: Paramisgurnus dabryanus; assembly: GCF_030506205.2. Classification (NCBI taxonomy): domain Eukaryota; kingdom Metazoa; phylum Chordata; class Actinopteri; order Cypriniformes; family Cobitidae; genus Paramisgurnus; species Paramisgurnus dabryanus. The sequence goes on from NC_133354.1 coordinate 7,502,566, forward strand.
CTAACATACACAAACATAGCAGTAAGATGTCTTATATGATGTATTATATATTATTTCTCACATTATGATCAATAGAGTTTATACTTAATGTTTTCTGTAAACGGACAAATCTTGTAGTACAACCACACATGATTTTATAATCAATAATCACTTAAAGAGCACAAAGCACTGAGAAACAACATGGTGCTTTAAAGTACACTGTTAAATATTTCTGTGGTTTGTTTAAAGTTAAATGAATATTAAACATTAACAAGTCTTTATCAGAATAAAATTATAAAATAACAGCCTCGTGCAAAGCAGTCTGGGAACTAAAAAAACAGAAAAGGTTGATGAGGATTTCTGTTTCCCAGAATGCTTTGCATGAGTCTATTATAAAGATAAAGACTTGTTAATGTTTATTGTTTATTTATCTTTGAACAAACTGTTATCAATAAATAACATAAGTTACTGCAAATATAGCTGCATAAAATGCTACAATTTGTACCTACAGTCTAAAACATGCTGGGTTATTTTCATCTTGGCATATTGGGTCAGTGATGAATGGTTGGGTTAAATTAAAGATTTTGACCCGATAGCATTATGGTTTGAAACAACCCAGCATAGTTTAAAGAGCACTTATTGTCCAGTTCATGATTTTACATTTCCTTTGGTGTGTAAGTGTGTATTAGTTCATGTTAACATTAAGCAAAAGGTACAAACCCAAAATAAACGATGATGAGAGTCATGAGTCTCCAATGTAAATCTCTTTTCTTGGACTACAACAAACACACGGATTGTAGGCAACAGTTTACTTCCTGTGATTGGTGATGTAGACAAGACCGACATTATCATAATTCCTCCTGCCTCTGACTTACAGCCTGTAAGTTAACTCCTGTTAGAAAACTGAATCTTTCAAACATGGTAAGGAGCTTCACATTTCCTGCTAACATCAGAGGTATTTAGGCCAATCGCAATGTACAGATTAGCTGACCAATCAGGGAAAGAGTTTTTCAAATCACTGCGTTTCAGGAAGAGAGTGAAATCTGGAGCAAAAAAATGTATGGTATGTGGAAGAAAATGTGCCTTTTTTAACCATAAACCACGCGAACACATTGTTTTATACCAAATACCCAAAATAACATTGTTTTTTACCAATGAAATAGGTACTCTTTACATTACAACCCATTGGGTTGGGTTCATCCCTTTTGACCCAACGCTGGGTAGAAAATAATCCATGCAGCATTTTTAGAGCATATGTGACTTTCTTTCTTCTGTGAAAGACGAATGAAGGAGAATCTGCACAATAAGAGCTTTTGAATTGAGTTTGAATTTCAGAAGCACATAAACATCATTTGACTGTCAGAACTTTACAGATGTTGTATTTTATTACGTGTCAGAATGTGTCATCTTATTAAATGAGATTTCAGGTCTGTACTCATCTCTGTGTGTTTTACACATGACCCGTGACGGAAGCGATGTGAATATTTTTGGATCCAGGTTTTTTTCATCTTAAAACCCGGTACCACCCCGAGACCCGCAGACCCCTGCTCAGCAGGTCCATCTGAGTGTTTGACGTCTGTTTATCTGTTTTTAGCTGCTCTGGAGGAGAACCTGGCAGCGTTCGGCCCGAGCGGATGGGTTTTCCTGCTGCAGTCTGTCCTGGTCCTCCCAAATTAATCAGATTTCGAGTGTCAGCCATATGTCGAGGCAGCGTGCACCACGCTCTGGGTGGGACTAACCTGCCCACCCTGATTCCAGATCAGATTCATAACTCATCATGTACACTCTTAAAAAAAAGAAGCTTCACGATGACATAGAAGAACCTTTTCTGTCTATGTATAGAGGAAAGCATTTAAAGGAGACATTTCACAAGACTTTTTTGAGATGTTAAATAAATCTTTGGTGTTCCCAGAGTGCATACAGTATGTGCAGTTTTAGCTCATAATAGCACACAGATCATTTATTATAACATGTTACAATTGACACTTTGTACACTCTAAGAAAGGATGTGTTCATTTTTTACACTTTTTTTTTGTGTTATGCTTTTAACACATTTTTTGTGTTGATTTTGTGTTAAAAACAGAAGATGTGTTAAAAGCAATGTGTTGTTTCAATAATAACACATTGGCTGTTTTGGCATTAACATGCGTTTTCATCGATCGGATCACAAGTGGACAACTTTAATGCCAGGTGTAAACAGTGTTCAAAACGTTTTGGCACTTTCGACCACATTCAGAGGTAGTCGAAACCCCTTACGATTGGATTGCTTTTGTAGTGTAAACGCACATGTGGTTGAATGTGTTTGAACAGCCACACGCGACCGCCTTCTCTCCGCCCATTTATCTAATCTGAGGTACTGAACACAATGTTTTACGTCTTTGCTGACTTCTGGCGCGAACACACGGTGAACAGCGCTATTTTTAGTCTTTCATTGATAAAACCAAAGCGGCTGATCTCCGTATTTTCATTTTGCGAGTGTGTGAAAGTTGCGCAATCTTACTTCATCAATTGAACTGAAATATCATAGAAAGCTCTGACATATAAACATACAAAACACTGTGCAGCATGTATACTTGCTAAACAAGCAGTGGACTCCGACATAATATTAGTTTGCGTCCATATAAACTCATAATTACTCCCGCTCGCGTTTAAATGACAGCAGAGAGACTCGCCCACCGTCTCACAGACCACCCCCTCACAGTATTCAGGACAGAAGTGGTCGAAAGTGGACAAAAGAGACGGATTTAAATACCAGGTGTAAACGTGATGTGTCTCTCTCGTCCACTTGTGATCCGATCGATGAAAAGACATCTAAGGGGCTGTTTACACTTGGTATTAAGATGTGTTTTCATCGATCGGATCACAAGTGGACCATGATGGTAGTTTGTTGAAATTGAAATTCAGTTGTACTTTCAATTATTTTCTCTCTGCACTAAATAAGAGTGCAGTGGTTTGATGGTGCAGATTAAGGGGTGGTATTATTGTAATACATGTGATATAATAACGGGAGATCAATTTCAATGAGCTTTTTTCACATGCTTGCAGAGAATGGTTTATCAAAACTTAGTTACTGGGTTGATTTTTTTCACATTTTGTAGGTTGATAGAAGCACTGGGGAACCAATTATAGCACTTAAACATGGACAAAAGTCAGATTTTCATCATATGTCCCCTTTAAGATCGGCAGAAAACAGTCACTGAAAATCTCCTCATATTTAAAGTTGTCTTCAGTCCAGATGGAATCTGCAGATTTTTTACATCATCAGTGGAAAACAATCTGTGTAATCTATCTACATGTGATGTTCAAAAGTTCACTTTGCTTCAACAATCTCATGTTTATCAAAATAAAACAAAATATCAAATAATAGAAAATAATTTAGGAATGAAATGTGTGAATTGTTAACACGCCAGTTTAAGTGATTATTGTGTTGAATAAAGTTCAGTGTGGACCTGAGGTTAATCTGTCTGAGATGTGTATTTATGTGATGAGTAGATGTTTGCGTTGGGTTGATGGGTGAAAGTTTGTCTTTAACTGGAACACTAAAACAATCCAGCACTACGTCACAGTATAAAACATCAAACACATTTAATGAGGTGAGGTAACTTATCATCACTTCAACAAGGTTACTGTCTATTACTCTTGTCTTTGTGTCTAAATATTTACTTGAAACATGAGATTGTGAAGTAAAGCAGATGATAAAGATTTAAAGCTCATGGAAGAAACAAACATTTCCTTTTTTTATTTGTCTTTCATTTATTCTCTGGTCTTTTCTGAATGGACCTCCACCGGCTCGTCCCAAATAAACGTCTCTTTCACAGCTGCTGGCTTTTGTGTCTCTATAAAGGCTCATAATGGACAGCCATCATCATTAACACTAAACAAATAAGTGTTGAGTTTCACACCTACTGTAGTTCAACTGCAACACCACAACATCAATGCACTGATCAAATATTTAGGTGAAATGCAGTGTAGAAGTTTATTCAGATGAAAGCATCTGGCAGATGTGAGTGTCACAGTAAATGATGACGGATGGGTAAATTATTATTCCTTAAAATCCACAGACGTCAGCTGAAATAGAAAGGTGTTTTGATTTTGAATATTGTGTGCAATAAAACCAAGTTTTCATTTTATCTTGACTTTACCTAGTATGGTAGAGCAGTGGTTCTCAAACTTGGGGGCCCTGAGATGGTGCCGGGGGGCCCTAGTTTTAATTACATTTTATAAAACACATTTATTTATCATAAAATCTTAAAACATTGGAAAAATAAGGCTACTAACCAACAACAACACTAAATTGTATAATTTAATAGGTTTTGTTTAATTCAAATTTTAAGTTTTGCCATGTTTCTGTCATAAATTTTCTTTGGGGGGGGGGGCTATGAAAGGCGCATGCCAAAAAAGTTTGAGAACCCCTGTGGTAGAGGATTTAAACCCCTTTAATAGAGACTAGTAGACAGAGATTAACCCACATTAGTCAGCTATTATGTTTAACATTCGATGTTTGTTCTTTTTTGGCAAGTGACACGATTCAAGTGATTTGGGTCGGTGATTTACGATGCTGTCGAGGTTTATTGGTGTTCTGTGTTATTCAGACTCGTTAAGTTATGATTAATGACTAGATGGTTAAGAGCGGTTAAAAATCTAATTAACCACCATGTCAAGTGGTCATGGATAAAGACCTGAATGGAAGAAAATCCTCCAGTCTTTCATTCTGTAAATGAATGTGAATCACGGTCTCATCATGCAACCCTATATCACGAAAATGCGTGACTATTTCACGCATGGACCAGCGTGACAATGTCACGCTTTGCCGCGTTTGAGCGTGAGCATGTCACGCTTTGCTGTTTGTGTCACTGTCACGTATTGGTTACTCAACTTTTTTTTCCTATTTTCAAACCATTGTCGCTTCGGTTTAGGGTTAGATTTGGTGCTTGTGTTATATGTCACTTTAAGTATTTGTCACTTTAAGTATTGGTTTATAAAAAAAAAAGATACAATACACTGTAAAAAATCCAATTAATGAAATGTTGGAAGGGCAAAAATATATAAGTTGAACCAATTTTCTTGTTTGGGCTTAGTTGAGTAGACATATTATTTTAAGTCTAGATAAATCTGTGTTTAAAACATTAAGTGAATGGTTATTTCCAAATTCAGTCAACATTCAGAATGGCTATGTTGACTGAACTAATTAAGACAAATCTGGTCAATATGTGGACTTATGACAGCTATGTTTCCTGACAACAAAATGCTCATAATATTACTGTTATTTGGTAACAAAATGTAATTTTAAGAGTTGTTCAGGCGTGAATGTATGTGCTTTAAGTTTAAATATGCGGTCGGTTAATATAGATAGTCTATTTAAAAATGTGCTCTGACACTTTCGGACGGAGAACAGCTCCAGATGAGCTCCAGAAAATCACAGACACTTAAGCGCTCACACCCCGCCCAGCGCAGCCTCGCCTCGGCAAGCCCATCAGAAATCGACTGCTGGCTCTGATATCTCTGTGGCGTTTAAACATGCGATTTAATTCATTTTAATTTCTTATACTTAATAATAAAAGGTTTACCGGTATGTTTTAAATCATATTTTAGGATTGCACTTAAATGATATCGCTGTTGAATGATATTTCATATCTTTCACATTTGTTATAACTGGGCTGCGTACTGCCTGCGAATTTGAACTTCAGAGCTGAAGGTGCGAGTGGAGAAATAGTCCCAATATCATAACAATCTTAAAACTTCTAAATATACCCGTGTGTCTACCCGTGTGCGTGCGTGTGTGCGCGCGCGCGTGCTCGCGCGTGTACATGTATGTATGTATGTATGCGCGTGCGTCTGTGTATTTTGAATTTAAAATGTTTTAACTCGGAAGGATCTGGATCACAGGTCATTTCATCTGAGATCAATCCGCACGCAACAGCTGGAATCACTTACTGATTCACACAAGGAAGGACACAAGTCAGCCGTTTCCTCAAGTTCACGTCAGGTAAGTGTTTGTAATTAAATGTTAATTTTAGAATATATTAATTGGCAAAGACGCAAATACTCGACGTTTTTGTAATTATATTTTTGTAAAGATATATTAGAAGTGTGTTATGTTATGTGACCGAAGTAAAGTGGAGCTATTTTAGTTAAGATAAAAAGCCTTGATAACGTTATAGGGTTGGTTTACCGGACAGAGTTTAGAACTCAGTCTGTATTATAATTGGGACATTTTTACAAACAAACCTTATATAATACAATACTGGCGTGCATTTTGAGATAAAACAATAGCACTCATATGTTAAGAGATGTCAGTAAGTTATTTTAGTCAGTGAAAAGCCCTGTCCGAGAAAACCGCCCAATAGTGTTTAATGTGTGATGTCTGAGGGAAATTTGGCCTAACATTAACGTTATTTAGGGAATAAAGTCTTTCACCGTCAAACTTTATTATATTAAACATGTTATTTATGTATGTGTGTGTGTGTTTATATTCCTCTGTTTATCAAACCAGAGCGGAGATGATGTGAGAGGCAGACCCGAGACATAGCGAGACAGTCTCCGCTTGGACTGGCTGAGGAAAGTCTCCTAAATGGCCCTGGTGATGTTCTGACTGACTTTGGAGGCTTTTTGGACTGTTTTATGCCCTCTATTTAAAGAAGACTTAATTCTGTATGTTCAGTCTGTATGATAAGTGAATAAGTGAATAAAAAGCTTTTGTTTTTATGTGACTGAAGTTAATTATTTTGTTTACAACACCAGCGTAAATTATTTGATAAATAATTAAAAAATGTTATTAAAAAAATCCCAAATAATAAATATTAATTGAAGTAACACATAAAACATTGAGTGAATACTTAAATTTTAATTGACAGAGTATTTGCTGTAAGTTTTTAAAGATTCAACTGATTAAAACATTTAAGTTGAATGAACTATAAAGCTAATTGAGCCAACATACTTTTTTATATTTGAGCCAAATTTGGGCCAACTAAAAAACATCAATCCAGGTAACACTTTGGTGACAGAAATTGAGTGAACGTAAAATTTCTGTGGAACTAGTTACTAAAAAATAATTCATTGAGCCAACAATTTATTTTTTACAGTGTACTTATTCTTTTATATTTTCTAAACTTTAACCAATTGTCACCTGACGTTGGGGTTAGAGTTTGTTTAGGTAAGGGTGTCATTTTATGTAAATCTAACCCTAAACCGAAGCGACAATGGTAAGAAATTAGGACAAAAAAGTTGAGTAACCAATACGTGACAGTGACACAAACAGAAAGCGTGACATGCTCACGCTCAAACGCGGCAAAGCGTGACATTGTCACGCTGGTCCATGCGTGAAATAGTCACGCAATTTCGTGATACTGGGTTGCATCATACGTCACTCTTAACGGAGACCTTCTCCTCTCTGTATTTATAAGAGGAGCTCATCTGTCTCAGACCTCAGGAGAGTCTCTCTGTGTCCTTGTCAGAAGCATTCGTCCATTCTGCTGCACTGATGATGTCATCCAAGCCTCTCTTTGGTCCATCACATCTCTGCAGTGAACCTCAAACCTGCTTTACATTCAACAATCAGAACTGATATAGATGTTCTTCAACATTTCACTGAAAATATTTAACAGTGCAGTGTTTATGGTTCTTATGTAAATGTGGGTGAAAATAAAAAATATATAATGAGACAATTGGACCATTTAATAACATGTACATCTAATAATCTAATTATTATCTATCTATCTAGCTACAGTATATATCCATAGTATGTATGGTATCTATAGTATCTATCTATAGTATAGTACCATTTAATAACATATGCAGCTTAATTGTCTATCTTTTCATCTATAGTATCTATATATAGTATAGTACTATGTAATAACATAGGCATGTATCACCTAATTATCTATCTATAGTATCTATCTATGGTATCCATTTATGGTATCTATCTATCTTATAGATGTAGTACCATTTAATAAGATATGCATGTATTTACATTAGCCTATTAAATAATCTATCTATCTATCTATCTATCTATCTATCTATCTATCTATCTATCTATCTATCTATCTATCTATCTATCTATCTATGGTGTCTATGGATCCAACGATCTATGGTGTCTATAGTATCCATCCATCTATCACGTGACTGTGCTATATAGCGTGCTCTGTATAAGCCGAGTTTGTGTATGGATGATAAGATGTCCGAGTGTCCATGTTGTGTGGGAGCTCAGTTAGGATTGGAGACATGAGAGACACACTGGACCTTCCTGTCTCAGTCTCAGTGTCTCATCGCAAACTCTTGTGCACCCTCTGGTGCTTGATAGACTCCAAAACTTCTTTGTGTTGGCTGTTCAGCAGATTGTCTTCCTTGTGTGTGAGGCTCCTCATTATTCAGAGACACCCGGAGCTCAGGTCATCTGCAGCTGCTGCGCTCAGGAACAACGAGAGAAGATGGCGATCATCCCGCCGGTGGTGCTGCTGCTGCTGCCGCTGTAGAAGAGCCAGATCCAGACGTGAGTATCCACACGCAATCTTCATGATCCACGGTAACGCGATCTTCGGGAATGACCTGGAAGAGCGCGTTTGCCCCGCGTTCGCGAGCTCGATCGTTTGAGGAGCCGAGAGGATCAGACACCGAACCGCCACCTTAAGCGCTATAGGCGTCGCGTCGCTGGAGCTTCTGTTTTTTTCCGCGGGGAATGTCGGGAAGCGCACGCACGGGTCGGCCGGTCCGACGCGAGCGCTTCGCCGAGCTGGAAGCCATTGCGCGGATTCGGAGCTCCGCGTCCATTTAGAGACGCGACGCGTCCGGGCGCGCTCATTACGTCCTGTGACGTTACAGTGTTAGTATGTGTGGACGACGGGGGGAAATAACGTTCGAGTGTAACGGCGGCGGGCGTCGCTCGCGGGTTCCGGGTGTTTGTCGCCGCAGGTTCACAATGACACGCGGGGAAAATGGAGTCTCAATGGAGCCTGAAGAACAAAGGTTGAGTTTCTTCACCGCCTGGACCTGGAGACACAGTGAGACAAACGCACGCGCCTCTCTCTCTCCCTCTCTCTTTAAGTTATTACTGTAGCGTCTGACTGTTGTTGTTGTTGTTGTTGTTGTGTAGATGTTGTAAATGCGCTTCGGGTCAGGATGAGTTCAGAATGTTAATGCTGCGTCTCTGTTATTGATGTTGATGTTCTCCTGTGACCTTCAGAAGATCCACTGAAGATCTCACTTCTCTGGAGCTTTCACTTCTGCATGTTTGCTTTGGTCTACAGATGGATCATGTTGTAAACTCATGCATGAAGGTGCTGATGCTTTATGAAGGTGCAGGAACTTAAATGAACTTTGTCGTGTTCCCATCATGCACCTGTGTGTTGTGTCAGATGTGGGAATCTTCTGCTGCAGTTTAATAGAAATGTGTGATTCAGCGAGCTTTATTCTCCTAATGTCAGGAAACTGTGAAAGGCTGTTTGTTTCTCCACAGCTCTACAGAGAAATGTGTGTGTGTGTGTGTGTGTGTGTGTGTGTGTGTGTGTGTGTGTGTGTGTGTGTGTGTGTGTGTGTGTGTGTTCTTCTGCAATCACTCTGACCAGTGTGTGAAATCCTGCTGACAAAGACAGCGCTACACACACACACAGACACACACAGAGACAGACACTGAATGCGACAGACGCAGGCCAGAGGAACTCAAAATGGTGGCACGTCTCCCATGTCAAGGCAAACAGGTTCTTTCACATGAAGGTTACAGGCTTTGCTGATGTCTGTGCAGCTTCTTTATGTCCTGACAGAGCTCTGATGTTGTTTACGTCTTTCCCAGCTGATCCCTAAAGGCAGTGTAGTTTTTCTTTATGTTTTCTGGATTTGATCAGGATATATTTGATGGACACTGTGTTTGTGTGTGTGTGTTATCTGACTCTTATCTTTAATGGCCTGGTTTGGCTTCCTAACTTGTTCTTCCAGTTTTGAGAAGTTCTTCCGAAGCTCATGATGTCATAAATTCCGTTCAGCCCCTCATGTAGGAATTTTTTGGGATATTTTTGGTGACATGTTGGAGTTTTACATTACTGAGTTTGAGCCGGTCGAGTGTCTGACCTGGAAAAGCTAAAAGCTGTCTTATGCAACTGTTGAGCACACAGCGACGGCTCACGGTTCAATCTCACCGATGACCCAGTTTTTATGAAGATCCAGTGTGAAACATTTTCAGCTCGTTCAAGAAACACTTCTAACATGTATTAAGTTTGTGTGAAATAGTTTTGTCAAATAATAACTGTAGCACAGTTTTGTGTTTTGGTGTGTTTGATGATAGTAATGTTGATTATGTGTTGGTTCTGTTTATGAGGGAATAAAGCCTGTTGTACTTTCTTTGTGATGTTGAACGCACAACAGCTTCATGACTTTAATGTTTAATGATAAACTGAGAAGAATAAACCATATATTATAAATCATCCTGGATAGCAGCCAAAGTGAAAGATTTCATTAAGTTCAAAAAAGACATTCACTATATGCGGGTCTTTATAATGTCCAGTGTTTTTTGTTTTGACTGTTAGACCACTCACTGATCTCAGGTCAGTTTCTGTTGGGCTTCTGCTTCAATGCAACTCAATAGATTTTGGTATAAAGTGAGTATGGTGAGGTGACTGAAGAACGTGCAGAGTACAAATTCAACTGAAATTGCATTAAATCTTGTTGTATTAAGCAAAATTATGCGGCAAGATAAAAAAAAAACACATTTAAGTTCTCGTTAATTCCCATATATTCCCGTTAATTCCCATATATTCCCGTTAATTCCAATATTTCTGTCAATTTTCATATATTCCAGTTAATTCTCATATATTCCTGATAATTCCCATATATTTCCGTTAATTCCCGTATCTTTGTTAATGATCATTTATCCCAGTTAATTCCCATATATTCCTGTTTATTCCCATATATTTCCATAAATTGCCATATATTTACGACAATTCTCATACATTCCTGTTAATTCCCATGTATATCCTTTATTCTCATATATTCCTATTAATTCCTATATATTTCCGTTAATTCCCATATATCTGTTAATGCCCATATATTCCTGTTAATTCCCATATATTCCTGTTAATTTCCATGGAACGAGTAATATGAGTTGTGTATGGGTCATGTAGTTAACTAAAGAGAGATTTACTAAAGTTGAGTTTAGCTTAGGACATTTAATGACCGATGAACTACAATATTTCCTTAAAATTCGTAGGACAAATGATTATTATAGATAAGTAAATAATGATTCATTTACTTGTATTCGCATTAAGCAGATGCGGTTATTGGTTGATGATGATGATGAAATATATCAGCTTGTCTAATATATCGATCACGAATGAAAGGTTAAACTAAACCTCCATCATCTCCTAACCTGTAGATCTTCTAGATGTTCTGAAGGTCAGATGTCCTGAAACAGAGCTCATGAATGTTTGTGTGACATGAGATGCAGTAATGTGAAGATTTCATTTGAATAATTTTGAATGTCAAAGGCTGGTTGTGGCATTAATCAGGTGGATGTTGTGTCTTTTATTATTCTCATTGTTTTATAATAAAACAGACCAGAGGAAGATTGTACTTCTCATATCTTTCTTTCCAAGCTCAATGAACATCTCAGTTATATTTCATTCAAGTTTGAATTTTGTCATGGAGATGTCTCCTAAACCTCATTAAGAAAACTCTTGTTGCTGATTGTTTGGTGCTTATATTGAGGTCTCTGACTTTAGATTGCAGATCTGATATCAGATGTTGTACTTGATAACCCACTTCAGAAGGGTGATTTACAGAACCCTGTACTGCTGGACCGGACATCACCAGTGTCATGATGAGGAGATATATCAGATGATTTTTGCTCATTTAATATCACTGCAGTCCAGGAGAAACAGATGAACGATGAGGTTTTTTTTTCCTGTTACTGAAGTGAGTTTGTTTGGGTCTTCTGTGTTAATGGTGGGCTGTAAAATGGACCTTTCACTGTGTTGAGGCCTCAGAAGGAGGCAAAAGTTTGGAGTGTTTTCCTCACACAGCCTGAGAGAAAGAAACAAAACACACAAAAGCCAATTCAAATGCTTCACTGGACACTTTCTTAACATGATGCATGGACTACACACATGTGTTGTGTGTGTGTGTGTGTGTGTGTGTGTACAACATGGCTTTTTTAAAGCAGTTATCTAAAGAAGTCATAAGTTATATAACCTTCAGAAACCCTGGAGTTACACAGTTTTGTTTTATAACATTGCTATGATCATAATTATTAGCAGCGAGTGTTTTTGTACATTTGTTAGTTAAGTTAATTGGCTCAACTGAATTGCATTTGTTACAAATTGATAACCACAAAAAATGATCTATATTTATCTTTCATTTTTTTGTATAAAAATAATTAGATCTGGTTAGATTAAGAAGACATTTACAGTTGAAGTGAACAAGGTAAGATTGAGATGGACTTTTTGGGGAAAAAAACATTGTTTATTTTTCAACATTGTGGATTTCCATTGCCAGTTGAGTTTTATTTTGAACTGTTAATGTAAATGTCTTGCAGTTTGTTGTTGATGTTCTGTAAGGACGAACTTTTGATGTTGATGTTTCATGAACTTTTATTTATTTGATAAATCTCTAATGGGTCTGTTTTAGTTCTGGTAATCAACATTGTGCAAAAAATGTAATAGATTGATTATAACCTGTATTGAATGGGAATATTCATATAAAAAGGTTTCAGGAATATGACGTGAGCCGACCGTCTAACATGTTTAAAGTTACATGTGTGTGCTTGATGGTGTTTGAACTGGTCACATAAAGAGGTCCCACATTGTAATAAATGAGTTTTGTAGGGCTGCAACAACTAATCGATAAAATCGATAATGAAATTTGTGTTCAATGACATCACCGTCAATCAGCCCAGACACGCGTCTGCTTCATACCGCTTAAAGTCAGGCGCTGTTTCTTTATACAAAGTGAGCTTCACGTTTATCAGGCATCTCATCATGCAACCAGCTCATTTAAAAGAAAGGCAGCATTGCCCATAATGATGGAAGCAAAAACAAACGCTGGTTAATAAAGGTTTAATTTCGTACTTTAATATAAGTGAGTTTGTATTTGTTTTCACAAAAATAGTATTTTGAACCACAAACTAAGCACTTGTTTTAAAGGTCCCGTTTTTCTGTGTTTTTGAAGCTTTTATAGTGTTTACAGTGCACAATATAACATGTGTTCATGTTTCACGTGTAAAAACGTGGTATTTTTCATGCAATTTACTTATCTGTATAGCGCTGTCTTCATTGTCCTAAAAACAGTCTGATGTCTTCTTTGTTCTATGAAGTCCCTCCTTCAGAAATACGTATCGAGTTTCTGATTGTGTGTTTGTTTAGTGTGTTGTGATTTGACAGCAGCTTAGCTAAGCAAAGTCGTTTGAGCTTAGCTGGCGACTGACGTATTCCTGTGGGCGGAGTTTAGTCAAAAAGTTCTAGTGACGTCATTAAAGCAGGAAGTAGAGTCTGTAGTCCACACCAGCCGTTCACTGTACGCTTTGAAAGGCGAATTCTGTTAAAGAAAATATATCGCCTGGCAGTGAACTTTGAACTTTATCAGTTTACAGCTATTATTTATACTATTACAGCAACATTACACACTAAATAAAGTTTGACAAATGGGATCACAAAAAACGTCTGCTTTAAAGTAAGGGGGAAATCCAGTTTTTATTACTGTAACAATCCATGTGTATATATGTTAATAATAATGTTAATTGTCATCTCTGCGCTCAGTCACTGAGAGATGTCTTGTGGTTTCATCTCACAAAGGGAAAATATCTCTTGTGTACCTTCTCTGGATCTGTTCCTCATCTGTGTCACAACAAGATCTGCTGACTCTGTAGCCGTCTTTAAGAATCTGCTAAAAATCTCTTCCGCCAACACCTCACTTACTAATACAGAGCTTAATCTCTTTTTCTATTCTATTTTCTATTTAAAAAACTTACCTTTGGTTATGTATGCTGTGATAGACTTGATGAGACTAGTTCTAGTTATGTATTGCTGTTATTGTGTTGATCTACTTGCTTCTATTGTTTACCTCATTTCTTAGTTTCTCTGCACAAAAGCGTCTGCTAAATGACTAAATGTAATTGTAATCAAGGTCTGAAGTTGGAAGATTAAAATGTGTTTATTATTCTGTGGCAAAATTTCCTCAGCACATCCCTGAAGACTCAATGTGTTTTGTTTGTTTATGTTTTGACATTTAAAGATGTTTTATTATTTAAAAGCTTCACAAACTTTTTTATTAAAATGTCAAAATCAAAAAGCTTACATAAGCTAAACCCTGCAGTAGTGTGTGGCTTTTTTACACGTTAATACCTTACTTTTAAGTGAAAACTTATTAGTGAATATTTATGTCTTTATCTGATTAGTTGATTAATCTAAAAAATAATCGCCCGATTAATCGATTATGAAAGTAATTGTTAGTTGCGGCCCTAGAGTGTTTAGAGATAAAAGTGTTTCTGGTCTCTATGAGCCATACATAACTGTAACACAATTAGCAGAAAGAGTTTGAGAAAGCAGAGGACAGTGGATGTCTGGTAAATGTAAGATTATATAGAGACTGAGAGGAACTCTTTTAAATGTGTCAGTAGCTCCTGTAAGCCCTGCAGATGTGTATGGAAACATTCAGCGTTCTTTTGAGGGCTCTGTTCTTATAAAAGCCCAGCTCAGAGGAAGGACAAGGCGTCCATTGAGAAGGAACAGCGCCGGTCTTGTCGACCGAATCCATTCGGCTCTGTCCTGCTGGACTGGATGATGCTAGTGTCCAAGTCTGATTAAATATTGAAGCTCTTAGAAGGAAGGAAGGAAGATCTTGTTGGTGAGTTAATATTAATGGATCTCTCGTCTTTCTAACACCTAACTGGAAGAGAGCGAATCCGTCTTTTTTCAAACATTTCAACAAGAGCGACTCGATGGAGACAGAGACATCTGTAGGATTTGTACCATGGTGACATTGGCATGTTGTGTTACTATTTATACATGAGAGTTTTTGAAGCTGTGTGGTTAAAGTCCATCATTTTTGTCTGAACATGTAGTTGTTTAGGTCTGGATGGTTATTCAGATTTGTGTTTATGTGCTGTTTTGTGTAGTTTTTTGTTTATGTCGTCTGTTAGCTTCTGCTATAAGAGCAGATTTTCAGACCAGATAAGTTGTGAAACTTCTTTTAGCAGTTTTTCCTGTAACTCTGTAACTTTGAGATCTTCTCAGAAGGACACAGAAGACCACAGAGCTGCATACTTTGGCTGTGGTCCACAGACAGACAGATGAATCGTGTGCAGTATCTTAGTGTTCGTCATGCTTGTGAATGTTGTGTTCAGAGTCTTTAATGATAGACAATACACAGATAGTCCACAACATTTGTGTAGAAAGAGCTTTAGACTTTACTAACCCGGTTTAAATAACCTGAATGACTTGAATATCATTGT
The DNA here is from genome assembly GCF_030506205.2 of Paramisgurnus dabryanus. Lineage (NCBI taxonomy): Eukaryota > Metazoa > Chordata > Actinopteri > Cypriniformes > Cobitidae > Paramisgurnus > Paramisgurnus dabryanus. Next base: position 7,517,975 of record NC_133354.1, read on the forward strand.
TGGTAACTGGTTCTTCTTGTAGTTTGAATGCTTGAATGCAGTTTTCTGAGGTGAATCGTTCGAGCTTTATCATGGATGTGATGTCTCTGAGATGGCTGTACTTTTCCGTATATTGGACCACGTGTGTACTTTCCTAAAGCCCTGCAGCTGGAGTCCAGACATTAGGAGAGAGTTTTTCCAGTAGTAATGTAGGCAAATGAACTTAAACCAGTCACCAATAATACTTCACACAGCCTGTAGAAACACCGGCAATGGAAATGCATAAATGTGCATAAAACAAAAGTTCTGCTTTGCATTAATTTTTGGTTGTTGTGTTTTTACAGTAGCACTGACTGCATCATGAATGTGATCTATTTCTGATAAGGATGTGAAAGTTTTCAAATGACATGAACAGTAATTCTTACAAAAATAGTCATGTGAGAGAATCTGCATGCTCTGAAAATCTTCACCGAGCTCCAGAAGCTACCAGAAACATTGACCTCTGATACCCATAATGCTTTGCTGTTGTTACAGCAGTCTGTATGTCTGTGTTCATGTCGTGCTAATTTGAATCATTCATTAAGGCTGGGCTCGTCCTTTTTGACCCAATGCTGGGTTAAAATTAACACTAAAAATGGCAGGGTTATTTTTAAACCCATAATGGGTGCATTATGACAGAACACATACTGGGTTTATAATGAACCAATGTTGCATCCCAGCCATTTTGAGAAGTAGTACAGTATGTGATGGTACACCAGATTCCCTTCATAAACAACGTGAGTCTCGTCTGTGAACACCCCTTCAAATCCCATAAAGTCTCTTACAGTGAGCATGTAAAGAAATGGCATTAATACTGATAGACTAATAATGGACGGCTTTCGGTCTCAGTTTAGACTGTGCCTGTTGTGCATCATTATCAGCTCGCTTTCTGATTGGCGTTTGTCCTCGGGGTTTCTCCCACAGAACAGGATTTCTCATCGTAAATGTTGATTATGATTTGTGATCTGAGCGGCCCCCACGTGCTTCCGAGCAGATTCAATTACTTCTAACATGGACTCATTGGATAAGACCACCAAGATGATCAAGACTTTACATAAGATTGTCATAAGGGTGAAAATCAGACCAAGTTCAGCCCAGTATCTTCTAGTGCCTTCTAGGCCTTTAGTGGAAACTCTGAACAACAGGTACAACACATACTAAAGTGTGAAAAAATGAATGTTAAAGGTGACGTCCTTTCCTGTGTTATCCAAGCTGTGATTGTGTTTGCGGTGCACAATATAACATGCATTCATGTTGTACCGCTGTTTTCACTGTCCTAAAAATGGTCTGATGTTGATCTGTGAAGTCCCTCCTTCTTGATTGTGTAGCTGGTCCTGTGTGTTGTGATTCGACAGCAGCTAGTGCACGTTTTCTGGAAAGGTCACGCCAGATTGAGGAAACTGTCCTCAGCAAAGGCCAAACAAAGGGATTTGACTCTGGGAATTAAAATAACAGCGTCTCAATAACATGGCAACAAAAACATTCTACTAATGCAACTCTTCCTCTTTTCTGTGGAAACGCAACAAGGTCACGCCCCCTTTTTTGCATATTCATGTAGGCAGAGGAATATTTTCATCATATATCCAGGAAGTAGAGGGCTGTAGTCCAAACTGGCTGATTTCTGTAGTCCTTAAAGTGAATTCTGTTAAAGAAAATATATCGCTTGGCATTTAACTTTGAGATTTATAATCTTGCAGGCATTATTTATGCATTACACACCAACTAAAGTTTGATAAATGGCACCTTTAACATTCACTATTAATGGCCTTCTATATAAATATTTTACCTGTAAATGTTTCAAATAAAAAACAGCAGTACATTAACTCAGGACACTAGTATCTCCATGAAATGCTGTTGTTGTTTTGGAGATTTTCTCATGAATGGTCTTTTTAACAAACTTAAGATCTGAAGGAGTTCGAGATGACAGGTCAGAGATTTGATGGTAAATGCGAATCTTCATGTTGTTGATACTTACAGTATGTTGGTTGTGTTGTCTGTATGATGAAGCGTTCAATCATTTACTGTGTCTGTAGATTATATGACTGAATGCTTTTAAAGTGTTAAAGCTCCCATTCTTTCTGTGATTTTAAAGCTTTGATTGTGTTTATAGTTTGCATTATAACATGTGTTCATGTTTCACGTGTAAAAAACCATGGTATTTTTCACACAATTTACTTATCTGTATAGTGCTGTTTTCACTGTCCTCCAAACAGGCTGATGTCTTCCTTGTTATGTGAAGTCCCTCCTTCAGAAATACGTAAGAAGTTCTGATTGTGTAATTAGTTTAGTGTGCTGTGATTCGATAGCAGCTTAGCTCAGCAGAGCCGTTTGAGCCAAAGCTGGTGACTGACGTATTCATGTGGGCGGAGTTTAGTCAAAAAAACCTTTTACTGACGTCATTAAAGCAGAAAATAGAGGACTGTAGTCCAAACCGGCCGTTTCGCTGTAGGCTTTTAAAGTGGAATTCTATTTAAGAAAATATATCGCCTGGCAGTGAACTTTGAGCTTCATCACTTTACAGCTATTATTTATACTATTACAGCAACATTACACACTAACTAGGGTTTAAAAAATGGGATCAGGAAGAACGTGACCTTTAAGAGAGCGATTTATGTCTTTCAAACATCTTCTCTGTTGTTGTTTTCAGTTTATTGGAGATACTTTCTTTCATTAGGATCTTTTGTATCTAAACAGAGGAGAATCTCTTTGTCTTTGGTCAAATTTTTTAATGTTTTTGATGTGTTATTCAGTTTAATGATTAGACGCATTAGCTTTGGAAATTTTAGATCAGGCCCAACTCTGAAGAGAGCCGCAGATCTGGGACTGAAAGTTTCCTGAGGGAAAACTCTTCCTGGTTTCTGTCTTTTCTCCTCATGTGTTATTTTATTCCTCATTCATCAGTTTGTTTATATTTACAGCACAGTAAGTGTAATCGCTCTTGAGTTTGTTGGTGTATTTTTAGTTGAATTTCAGAAGCGTTGTGTGTTTGCTGTGACAGTTTGTTGTTGTTGCTCCATCATGACAGCAGTTGAGCTGAAAGAGGAAACTGAAGACTGAGAAAAGAACCATACAGTTTCTGGTTTAACAGAAGATAACTCTACATCGTTCACATGTGTGAACTAGTACTTCTGTGTTCCTGTATCCAAGTCCTGAGCTTCATCCATCATCATTCTCATGCCAGAGGCCCACAGTTATAAATGAAAAATCACATTTGTTCGTCTTTTTTTATGAATGCAAAGCTGAGATTTATTTGCTGGATTGTTGAAGAGATGTTGACAGTTTATCAGAGAGGTCTTCATCATAGATTTGTGAAAGTGCTTTGTCTTTTACAGAATGGTTGAAGTTATTTTGTGAAAGAGGTAAATATGACCTCTTCTCCTTCTTAGTACTGTGGACCTAATGGACTTGTAAATAATATTCACCGTCATCTTCATGTCTTCATCAGTCCTGTATGAGAACAGTTTTGTTATGGAGATCAGGTGTCTGTTTGTGTACCTGCAGTGCAGTGTTGTCTTGAGGAGCACAAAATGGAGGATGACCGTCATGGTGTCAGCGGTTTCCTTGACGCTGCAGCGCTCGTGTGGCGAGTGAAATGGAGTCGCGCTGATTCAGGAGATAATTCAGTCAGGAGCAGTCGAGCGAGGACGTGCTTCAGAGTCACAGAGCAGATTTCTGATCATCTGAAGATCACTGACTCTCTTTAAACACTGCTACTGATTCATATTTTACCTACAGCAAGACATTTCTTCAAAATGAAACTGTATGAAAATGTGTTGATATTACCATTTATTAATACGCAACAACTGATGATAATTCTGTAGAAACATTTATGCATTTGGCCACTTTCAGTACATTGCAAGGTCTGCATTTTTATCAGTATGTGTTCTTCGGGTTTGAACCCATGACCTTTTGTGCTGCTAACACAATGCTATACAGGAACACAGCAGGAGGATACAGTGATGTACAGTGATTTATAAATGAAGGTTTTTACTTTTCTTAAGAGGATCTGGAGGTTTTGAGCGTTCTTCTCAATCTTCTTGAGTCATGTCACTGTTTGACCTTACCACCACAGCTCATGTTACCTTACTAGCTTAACCAGTTTAATCATTCAAAAAGATATGTTACAATGCCAAAACTCCACAGTGAAGATCTTTTATTTGATCTGATGGACTGAATTAGATTTTCAGATCAAATGACGACCCTGGCAATGAATCACTAATGGTTCTTTGAATCATTGCAGATTTGAACTGAATCTTTGCTGGTTGTTGGTTATGAAATATGTCTTTCACATCCTATACGGCACAAATATATGTATATAATATTAAATATATTTTAAAATATAAAAAAGTCCAAAAATATATATTTTCGAAAATATGTTTATAAACATTTATTTTCACCAATATATTTTTTGGCCATTTTTGAAATATATTTTAAAGCATTTATATTCACGTTGCACTGGAAGAAAAAAAACCTGTGAACATAACAGGTTTGAAAAGATTAAAATTAAATATATTTTGTATTATTATAAATAAATATGTGTTTGCTTGTATAAATGTTGTTTTGCATCAGATTCGTATAACGGTGTATATAAAACCATGTTTTTGTAGGAAACTGATGTGTTGTTTCATGTTAATTTTTCACTGATAGTGTATCAGTAACTCGTGGGTCAGTCTGCTTTGGTTTAACCCTTAAATCTTCATGTGTGTGTGTGTGTGTGTGTGAATCATTGATGCTGCACGTCTCTATCTGCTGGATCAGTTTGAGTTTTTCTCTTGTGTTTGAGAGACTTTGGCTGTAGTGCTGACATGATGTTTTATAAAGATGCCAGCAGTGCACTTTCTTCTCTCTGTCCCAGCTCATGTTCATGATAGATATGTGATGGACTGCTGCAGATGTTTGGCATCTGTCAGGGCTTTGTTGTCATTTAAACTGGATCAACCAAAGTATGAAGAAGGTTAGGGTACGCAGACGTGTGCTGAATGAGTCTGAAGCTTCGTGTCACTTTGTTAATGGATGACCTATTTCTTCTGCCATATGCTTCCTGGAAGGGATTTGCTCTCAAACATAAAAGCCCATGATTTGGTTTGAAGAAGAAGATTGTAAGCACATCACTGCAAAAGATCTCACATCCATGAGTTTGAAAAGAAAGAGAGAGAGAGAGAGAGAGATTCATTTAAAGACTGCAGGCAGTATTCTGACTGTGCTTTTTCTCTAACAAGAACATTTCAAACCAGAAGCTTTCAGTTTGTGTCTCGATCAGCCTGCAAAAACATGACTGTATCTTAGATCTGATTGATTATGGGCGAAATCATAATCACGATTATTTAACTTGATTACTTTATGGCTTTGAAAACGTGAATTTATTTAATCTAATCTTTGTATTAAGTAAAGTCTTGAAATAAACTACACATGTCAAAGCAGTCATGCTTTCAGAAGTGCCTAAAAACACATCGGTTCAAAACCATGCAATTTATATTTTAATTGCACAATAATTGTTTTACTTCGATTATCTTGTTTTTTTAACCGCTTGAATCAAGAATTGAAAATCCGATTAAAATCACAGCCCTACTGTATCTGTAATCTATTCACTACCTATTTACTGTATATGGTAAATTGTTATTAAACATTTAACAGGAGAATGTGTTGTGATAAATGTTTGTTAGGGATGCACCGATACCACTTTTTTGGAATACGAGTACGAGTACGAGTACTTGCATTTCAGTACTTGCCGAGACCGATACCGAGTACTTAATAAAAAAAACATGATTTAAATTTACAGGTAACAGCTTTAGTCATATAATTTAACAAAAAAACAAAGGACTAGTTTTCCAGTTTGTTGTAAACTCTGCCTCTTTGGACAACACAAGAGGCATTAACCCCTTACACGCCGCTCAAACATAGACATTTCTCAGACCGTGGTATCGATTCCAGGTATCGGGGGACTTTTAACGAGTACTTTAGAAAATGTGGTATCGAGGCCGATACCCGATACCAGTATCGGTGCATCCCTTGTTTGTGTTATGTTGTTGTTGTTACACGATTTCATTAGACTAAATGTGCATAACATTCATAGTTTTGTAATTTTTAAGATTCATTTAACTTGGTGTTTGGTATTTGATTGAGAATAATTGTACACTTTGCTAAACATTTGTTTTGCAAAAATTCAGAAGCACGCTAACATAAACAATGACCTCAGCATAGTGTTTTTGTAAGTTTCTTTAAAATGATTTTAGGAAAGTTAAGAAGTTGTGAGTGCTGTTTAGCAGAAACGTCAGATGAGAACAGAGAAGCTTAACAGAATAACTACGTGTTGTTGTTTCTCTATCTGCACTAAAGATCTGTGACAGACAGAGGTGAACATCATCTAACACTTCCTCATTTAAACACATGATCAGATGTTTTTGAGGAACTGTTTCTCCTGCTATAAACTTCACTCCTTCAGATCCTCAGATGCACCACAAACTCAAACAATGTTTCATTTTCTCTTGCATCTCATTATATAAAGTGTTCATCTGTAAGAAAGTCTTCATGAGAAGATCACAGACACCAAAGGTCAAGGTGTTCAAGTTACAGATTAAATATTTGCTAAAAATCTGATTAAAGTCTTTACTGCAAAAACATGACTTTCTTACTTCTTACTTTCTTACGTATTTTTCTCTTGTTTTCAGTACAAATATTTAAAACTTCTAAAAATCAAGATGCATTTCTAGCATTTCAAGCAAAATAACCTAAGAAAAAGTCTAAACATTTTAAATTTAAGTGAATTTGTGCTTAAAATAAGCAAAAAATCTGCCAATGGGGTAAAAAAAAGTTTTTTAAGAAGAAAAAGTTTGCTTGTTTTAAGTTTACATTTTAAGTTTTTTTTTTTTTGTCTAAAAATATGACTCATTAAGAAAATTCATCTTGATTGAGGAATGTTTAGATCTTTGTACAGAAAACAAGAGAAAAATACTAAGTAAGAAAGTCATTTTTTGCAGTGTAGTTGTTCAGGATGATAACTTTAATCCTCCGACAAACCCAACCTGATGCTGTAGTTTAACCTATGCTGGGTTGGTTAAACAGATATATTTTATGCTGGGTTTGTCTCTCTTTGTTTTTTAGACTTCCTAATCATTGACTTGCTGGCTTTATGATGTTGTAGATTCATCATGTCTTTAAAAGGATTTAACTCCACACTGATTTGTTTTATCTTAAGCCACAACTATGGATGTGAAGCAGAGATCAGAGAGTTATTTCAGTTGCTTACGTAACGTTTCTGTGTGGACTAAGAGCGACATTCCCTCCTCCAGCTAAAATAACTCTCATGCTTTACTTCAGGAAGTGTAGTTTGGGAAACTGTTGGCTGTCTTACCGTCATGTGAGATTTATCATCCAGACCCATGATCAGATGATACAAACATTAGATTCACTTAAAACATGGTGTTTTCATGGTGTTGCTGGACTATAATTCATCCAGAAATATCATTGCATTGCCTTTGTGATAAATATATATATATTCAGATGTGTCGTGTGAAGGTGTCCAGCCTCAAAACCACATGCTGAACATTCATCTTCCAGCTCACCATCATGAAGTGAAAGAACATGAGACTCACTTCCTCTAATCTATGGAAAGACCAGAAGCTTGAATGATTTTAGAAGAAGCGTCTGCTATTTGAATTCATTTAATGCTGTTTGAAATGAGCTACAGATAACATTTTCTCTCAAGTTGCTTTGAAACACTGAGCGTTATGAAAGCTCTCTCTTGATGATAAACACACATATCAGTAGACTCTGATAGTTGTATTGAAGGTCTGATTAGTCAGTGTGCTATCTCAACTAGTTAACTAGTCAGTCTTAATGATACACTGCGTATTGATGTTGACAAGCGCTTTTTAAAGCTAAATCTTTTTAAACTTTTGTAATGTATGTATGTAGTAATGGACAGTCTATCCAAAGTCTTTCTCTTTATAAAATGATTGTGGTAAACTTTAAAAGATGTTTGAAAATCTGCAAAAGCTCAGATCTGGCTGGCATGTGAGAAGGTTTTCATTGCCGTCTTTCTGCTGATCTGTTCCTGCAGTGGATTGTGGGTAAGCTACATCTGTTAGATGGATTTCTGTCAGCTGCTCTCCAGTGGCAGTGAGACGATCTGATCTGTGAGTCCATGTTACGCTCGAGCTGAACACCTCTTACACACACACACACACACACACACACACACACACAGACACACACACTTAAAATGGCTGCCCATGAAGCTCAGAGGATCTGTGAAGCTCACTGACTGTCTCATGATCTCATGAAAGCTTTACTGATTTCGCTCCATTAGTCCAGACGGTGATGAAGGCTTCAGAGCTCCAGCAGAAGAGCTGTTAGGTGTGATTGTTGAGTTTTAAATCTTTGTTTTGTTTGTTTTCTCCAGATATTGTTGTGAAGATGTTTGGTGTGAGTGTGTAACTTCAGGGTGGAGCTTTATTCAAAGCTGAAACTCAACCTGAAGAGACAATGACACGCGCTGACGGTCCTGCTCCGAATGAAAGCACTGTTTGTTTTTCAGGCCGGAGGTGTAAGAGCTCGTATGTCTTTCTTAGAGAACTCATCTACTCATCTAGCAGGAATTTCAACCCGTTTATAGTCCTGTATACCTGTACCATGAATTCTTCTCTTTGTTTTTAGTAGATATTTTACAGGACGGTTACGTCCCTCTGGACTTTACTTTGTGATTTTTCTCTTCACTGATTCATCTCAGTTTGCCCTCACAGACTGAGTTTCCTTGTTAAAACTGCTTACTGAGTTTCTGCTCGGTTCCTCATCACTCCTGAAGGCACTGAAGGTCTATTTTGTTTGTTTGTTATAAAATTCGAGGCATTTGATGTGTAGTGTGGCACGTATAACACTGAAGATTTGACCCATGAGCATGACTCCTTGATAAAAACACTGAATAAAAATGTGTTGCTGTAATGTTTCTCATTTGCCGTTAGAAACCTGTCATTATTTTTCCCCTAATATGGAAGTCTGTGGTGCCCGAGATCTGCTTGCTTACAAACATTATTCTAAATATTTTCATTTTTGTTCAGCAGAAATAGGAGACCTTAAGGTTGAGTAAAGAATAATAATTTTTCTGTGAACTATACCTTTAATGTTTTTTATTTGTCATTAGGAACCTTAGACCAGTGGTTCTCAAACTGGGGGCCGTGAAATGGTCCCAAGGGGGGCCTCAGTTTAATGACATACATAATAAAATACATTAATTTATCATAAATTCTGTGTAATTGAACTTCAGAAAACACTACATTGTATGATTTAATATGTTTAATTAAAATTGTAAGTTTTATAATGTTTTATGTCATAAATTTGGGAGTCCACCAAGGGATGCATCATACACAAGGGGAGTCGCATGCCGAAAACTTTTGATTCCCTTAGGCCTAGTCCACACGGACACGGGTTTTTCCTCCCTTTCACACGTCAAGAGCATGCCACACCAGCAGGCGGTGATATAACTCAAATCGTAAAGCCACCTTGGCCAATCAGAAGCCTAACAAAAGTGACGTCGCAAGGCAAAACCCGGTTGTACTGTCTACACGACAACACCGCAATTGGCGTGGGTTTTCAAAAAATTTCGGTTTCAGTGACGTGATCCTGCGTGTCCGTGTGGACGAACCGCGTAAAAAAAGTCACGGTTATAAAAATACTGATTTCTCTCATTTAGATTTGCTTATTTAGTTTCATTATATTGAATCAAATGGTTAAACAAACTGTACTGTTAATGATTTCTGGACTAGTTTATAGACTTAAATAAATATTTAACTGATTTAATTCAACTCACTCTAGTATGTTAATGCAAAAACACATCAGTGTTTGTATACTGACAGTGTGTCTACAGTATACAGTGAAAATGGCAACCATTCACATTTTAATGAAAATGTATTGATCAGGGACTGAATTTCAGTTCATTGACTTGCACAGTTGCCGGGTGCTCTTAGGTCATAGGATGTAATAATACCAAGCTCTAAGCGATGGCCCATCTCATAATCCTTTGAATTTTCACCTCATTTCTGAGTCCTCTGTATTTCACATCTCTAGTCTCAGCGGATTCGCTCAATCTTATTCCAGAAGAGTCTGATACAATCTGATGTAAATATCAAGGCCCACTGGTGTTCTCCATCTGTGCCTTATCCCTGAATAATAAAAACATCAGCCTGTAATCCCTCCTCAGCTACTGTTTCTGGAACAGACTGATCACTTGCTAAAACGATTGAGTTTGTGTACTTTGCAATTTATTGTTTACACTATAATATATATTGCTATATAATTTACGCTCCAAGCTTGTGCTGTTGTTTGTTTACTTTGGCATCCCTGCAGTTTGTTTAAGTATTTCTGTCTGTCTTTGGTCTCAGGTTTCCCTGATTTTCCAGGGAGTCGTGAGCAATGGAAGTGCTACAGTGCGATGGCTGTGATTTCCGCGCAGAGTCCAATGATGAGCTCAAAGTGCACATACAGGACGTCCACACGGCATTCCTGCAGCCCGCTGAGGTGCGAGAGGAAGACGAGTCTCCCCGAAGGTCCAGATCAAACTCCTTGAACTCCCTCAGCCCCTTAGAGGACGATGAAGACCATTACAGCTCATTGAGAAAGGGTACAGGTATCAGAATTTGTTGGATTAATGTTTATTTGTGATTTGTAACTAGAATTGACAAATTTGATTCGTATTTAGCGGTCTTTATGTATAATATGTTTTCAACCCTAACCCTATTTCTGTGTTTTCTGTTTCAGGCCTCAATACCTTGAACAAAGACCTTGGGCACTTCTCTGGTTCAAAACAAACGAAACCTAATCAATCATCAAAACCTTTGTGCAAACCCTTTTTTCAGTGCAAGTTCTGCGTGCGCTACTTCAGATCCAGCACTCTTCTCAGTGAACACACAAGGAAGGTCCACGGTATTACTGGAGAAGTTTCACTAAGCGACGAGAGCTCCTTCAATACTTCCAAGCAGTCCACCAGCACAGTTACAACTCAAGGCAGTGTAGGAACGATCTTCTCTTGCCAGTATTGCACTTATAAATCCCCACACAGAGCACGAATTCTCAAACACCAGAAAGTGCATCACAAAGATGGTCTGCCAGGCCTCTCGAGTTCGCCTGTGGCGGCAAAGGTTGCCGATGTGGACTCCGATGCCTCCTCCACTGAAGAACGGTGTGAAGAGTCACAGCGAGATGTTCTAGAACATCACGTGTTGGAGTCTATGATTAAACCCCAGTCAAAGGGAAGCTTTAATTGTGAGTGGTGTGGCTTTCAGACATCACAACGGCAGCCGTTAGCTAATCACATGATGAAGAAACACCGTAACATGGTGAAGATCATGGCATCATTGCAGCAGCCCAAGATACAGGATGGAAGCGCTGGTTCCAGCAAGTCTGATTCCGCCTCGTCAAGGAGAAGCACTCCAACCTCCAGTCTGGTACTGAATGATCTAGCTATCAATGAAGGTTCCTCCACGAATCCCTCATCAATCAAAGGATCCTCTGGCAGCGCATCGCTTAAGGCCACTAAAGGGATATCAAATTTTCAGTACGCACCGCTCGCAGCAAAAATACCCAACAGCACAGGATCTTCCATACTGTCCGAGAGATCCACTTTCACCATGTCAGATATGTCTAGCTCTGGTGTGGCTCTAGACGCCAGCACATTGAATGATTCTAGAAGCAGTTCAGATGATGAGGTCTGTGACTTGGATGACCCCAGTTATACAGAGCCAGCTGAGGATTCCACTAAGCTGCTTCTCTCAAAGGAGGATAATGATCTGCTGGAAACTAAAGGAGTTCCCTTCAGAAGACACATGAACAGGTTCCAGTGCCCTTTTTGCTCTTTCTTAACCATGCACCGTCGTAGTATTTCTCGCCACATAGAAAACATACACTTGTCTGGTAAAGCTACTGTGTATAAATGCGACGAGTGCCCCTTTCTCTGTACCAATCCACTAAAACTCGACACACACAAAAAATGTCACGCTGGCTCCTCTGAATGGGATACCATGGACTTGACCGGTTACAGTCCAGACGGTCATACCGAACGCTCGGAGCCGGTAAATGGAGGGAACGGCAGCTCTAAAGTCAATGGAAAAAAATCCAATACATCAGAAGACCAGCAGGGTCCTCATCGGTGCTCACTGTGCAACTTCTCTACTACGACGCTAAAAGGATTACGTGTCCACCAGCAACATAAACACTCGTACTGTGATGGAACACAAGTCACAACTCGTTCAACACAAGACGGCTCATTCAACGAGCAGCACGATTTGGAATTGGAGTCACACAGTTCCTCGAGCTTTGTTCAAAAAACTCAAACATCCATCTTGGGATTTTCAAACAAAAAGCACCTCATCGGCAAAACGGCCAGAAAATCCATCAATGATTTGCCCTTGGATCTTTCTCCTGTCAAGAAAAGGACAAGGATCGATGAAATTGCAAATAATCTCCAGAGCAAGATCAGTCAAAGCCAACAGCATGAGGATGTGATTAATCTCGAGGAGATGGATGGTGATGTTGAGGAAAATGGGAATCACATAGATTTTGAAACGAGAGAAGACTGTGAAGTTCGAGATGTTCAGCGTTACACGTTCAACCCTCAGCACCTTAACGTCAGACACGGTGGTGGAGGTCTTCAGACTGAGCGTGGCGTTGGGAAAAGAAAACGCAGTTTGCAGTCCAAGCTCAGCTCAAGAAACATTCCGGTTCAAGTCACTATTTCCGACGATGATGATGAATCTAAAGATGCCCATGATCAAAGCAGTCAAGATGGCAGAGACATTTATCAAGACAATATTGAGTACACAGAGGAACCTGGGAACTTGTTCTATTGCAAACACTGTGAGTACCAAAACAAATCAGCTCGCAGCGTCAGCACACATTATCAGAGAATGCACCCTTATATCAAGTTCAGTTTCAGATATATTCTAGACCCGGAGGATCAGAGCGCAGTCTTCCGGTGTCTCGAGTGCTTCATTGAATATAACAGCTTTAATGATCTGCACCAGCACTATATGACACTTCATCCAGAAGCGAGCAATGTCTTAAACTTCAACCAGCCGGATCTGGTATATATGTGCCGTTTCTGTTCCTACACCAGTCCGAATGTAAGGAGCTTGATGCCGCATTATCAAAGAATGCACCCTTCGGTGAAGATCAATAATGCCATGATTTTCTCCAGCTATATGGTTGATCAGCCTCAAAAGGGAGCTGCTGAGTCCCAAACACTGAGAGAAATCTTAAATTCTGGACCAAAGAGTTTCAGCTCCGCCTCGCCTGGGTCCAGATCATCTTCAAGTCCCGCTCTCAAAAACATCTGCAAAACACCTGACGCAAACCTAGAGGCTGAAGCGTTTAGAGAAGGTCTCGGTGGAAACACGGTGGTGTACGACTGTGATATTTGCTCTTTTTCAAACCCCAACATGCACTCAGTATTAGTCCATTATCAGAAGAAACACCCTGACCAGAAAGCTTCATACTTCCGCATACAGAAAACCATGCATGTTATATCTGTTGACAGGGCACAGCTGTCTAGCAACTCGGCCTACGGCTCATCTAACACACCAAAGTCTTCGAACGTTACCATCCCTACAGCTCTGGATGAGGACTTGTACTACTGCAAACACTGTGTCTACAATAACCGGTCTGTAGTGGGTGTTCTGGTCCACTACCAAAAACGACATCCAGAGATTAAGGTAACAGCAAAGTACATAAAACAGGCACCACCAACCCCAGGACTTATGAAGCTCATGGATGAGTTACAGATCGCACCCCCTAAACAGTTTCTAAAGCAGTTTAACAACAACGGAACCGAAGTCCAAAATAAATCTAAATCTGACAAAGGGGAATCTGAAATGCTTTTCTTCTGCCAACACTGCGACTACGGAAACCGCACTGTCAAGGGGGTCTTGATTCACTACCAGAAGAAGCACAGGGATGTGAAAGCAAATGCTGACCTTGTCCGTAGACATACAGCTGTGGTTCGGAGTCAAAGGGAAAGAGCGCAGATGATCCAAGCCGGAAGCTCTGCATCAACTGTGACCGTAGCTACCGAAGCTGAAAAATCCAAGCCATTGCGATCTTTGAAATGCAGACACTGCCCCCACACGTCTCCTTATGTGTATGCCCTGAAGAAGCATCTGAAGAAGGATCATCCTACTGTGAAGGCCACAGCCATGACTATATTACACTGGGCATATCAGGATGGTGTATTGGAGGCTGGTTATCACTGTGAGTGGTGTATATATTCTCATGCCGAACCCAGCGGCCTGCTCATGCATTACCAAAGACGCCACCCGGAGCATAACGTCGACTACGCGTACATGGCCAGCAAGCTGTGGGCTGGCCCAGATACTTCCACCAGCAGACAGGCTGGGAACTCTGAAACGAAGCATTACCAGTGCAGAGACTGTGCCTTTGAGGCTTGTTCCATATGGGACATTACTAACCATTACCAAGCGGTACACCCCTGGGCCATCAAAGGTGATGAGTCTGTACTCATTGACATTATCAAGGGGAACCAAGCCTCAGAAAAACTGCTCCCACAGCTGGCCAAAGGACACTCTTCCATGTCTAGTTCGTTCTGCAGTGACCAGCAGGAGGAGGGCGGAGCTGAAATCGGCCGCCTGACACACGAGCGGCACCCTAATCTGTCTCTGTCTGCAAGCTCGTCTATCTCCAACAACCCTTACCAGTGCACTGTGTGTTTGTCTGAGTACAACAGTCTTCACGGACTCCTGACCCACTATGGAAAAAAGCACCCGGGCATGAAGGTGAAAGCCGCCGACTTTGCTCAGGAAGCGGACATCAACCCGAGCTCCGTTTACAAGTGCAGACACTGTCCGTATGTGAATTCTCGTATCCACGGAGTTCTCACGCACTACCAGAAACGGCATCCGTCCATCAAAGTCACAGCTGAAGACTTCGCAGATGATGTCGAGCAGGTCGGGGAAGTAGTTAGCGAAGGGGACGAGAGGTCAAAAACCCAGAGGCAGGGCTATGGTGCGTATCGCTGCAAGATGTGCCCTTATACACACGGCACTTTAGAGAAACTAAAGATACACTATGAGAAATATCATAACCAGCCTGCGTCAGACATGTTTAACTCGAACGCTGCACAATCACCGTCCGAAAGGGACGATTCCATTGCAGAATGCAGTAACAGTGGTGTGACGCAAGCGTCTGAGGTTTGCGACTACGACAGCAAGCTCTCTGAACTCGCAAAGAGCGACCAGCACACGGTGTTCAAATGTCAGCTTTGCAAATACTTCTGCTCAACGCGAAAGGGTATCGCTCGCCACTACCGGATCAAACACAACAATGTGAGAGCTCAGCCTGAGGGTAAGAACAATGTTTTCAAATGCGCCCTCTGCTCCTACACCAACCCCATCCGCAAAGGCCTTGCCGCTCACTACCAGAAACGCCACGACATTGATGCTTACTACACGCATTGTTTGGCGGCATCCAAAACATTGAGCGAAAAACCCAACAAGGTGATGGTGCCCTTGGCATCAGAGCCAGAGACTCCGGCGATGAGCGAGGAACTGAAGCTGGCAGTGGACAGAAGGAAATGTTCGCTGTGTTCTTTTCAGGCATTCAGCAGGAAGAGCATTGTCTCGCACTACATCAAACGCCACCCTGGAGTATTTCCAAAAAAGCAGCCATCCAACAAACTAAGCCGTTACTTCACTGTGATCTATGCCGACGAGCCAGAGAAATCTCCCTCCACGGAGAATGTAAACGTAGTCGAGGTAAAGGACGAAGTGGAAGCAGAGAGTGACGTAGAGTGGCTTCCCTTTAAATGTATGAAATGTTTCAAGCTCTCGTTTAATGCGGCAGAGATGCTGGTGACGCATTACAATGACGGTCATGGCGAAGAACTCAAGCGGGACTTTGTCACCATTCCCAGCCCTGCAGAAGATGGGACGGAGCTCTATCAGTGCACACACTGCGAAATCAAATTCTTGGCCCTTCCAGAACTCGCCGTTCATCTGATGAACCACAATGAGGATTTCCAGAAAAGAGCCATGAGACAGGAACGGAGAAAACAGCTTCAAAGCAAGATAAAGACGGTGGAGCCACTGGACGCCAAACCTGAGAATAAGGTGAGAATCGTACTGTGGCTGTTATTTGTTACGGGTGGGAAGATGTCACAGAAATCCCTTCCTGTTTTCCAGCGCTGTGAATTACTGTGAAAATATATAAGGGGGCTGGAAAGTAGTTTAGTGTAGATGAAGTGGTTTGTAAAGTGACTACATTACTTCATTTGAGGTAAATATGGATAAATGTAAAAAAAATGTCATAATATTTATATTAGTCCTAGGGCTGGGATGAATCACACAGTTGTAACAGGATCTCTTCTACTGAAGACATTGAAGGATCTTTCTCGTCCTACAGGTGGAAAACACAGTCGATAAGACTCCGGCGGGTTACAGGTGTAACTTCTGTGTCGAGGTCCACTCCACCCTCCGTGCCATCTGTAACCATCTGAGGAAACACGTGCAGTACGGCGAGGCCAAAGAAGGTCACGTGAAGGTACGAACCACAAGACATACAAACATTGAGTTAATGTGAAATCAATATCCATTAATGACTACAAATACATCTATCATCAGATTAGGTTATGGCTGTTGTGAAAACAAATACAACCAGATCTTAATGTCTTTATGTTGTTGTTTTATACGTTCTGGCTATTGGGATGAGGTTCAAATCATTCCCAAGTCTTTCTCCTGGGAGAGTGTTGAATGTTTTCTCCTGCTTATTTCTTATAACAGCATCTCTATTCACAGGACAGTTGTTTAAAACCACCGCTATTATCTTCCTCTGAAGTTGATTTCTCTCTTGTTTAAATGATTTAACAGCTGCACGTTTAAGTAAGAGAGCAAATTGCTTTAAACTAAGGGGTGTTTTTTGGGGCTATTGCATGAAGAAAGTGAGAATGAAGTGCTTCTGTGAATAAATATTAATTGTACGGTTCTTTGGCTTTGTCGTGTTTTACATTGTATTCAAAGTTTAAAAATCAGACAATAAAAGACAACAGAACTATTGTAGTTTTATCTGTAAAGTAAAGAGTAATTGACCATGGTCCGTAGAATTATTAGAAAATAATGCACACTAGTGATGCACAGGTTGGATTTTTTTCCAAACCACAGGTCTCGTTTTTATGAAATATTTTGCCCGCCCCGAACCACTGTATCTATTTTACAATCCGCCCCACACCAGTGACCATTAAAATAGACATACTAGGCATTTGTAATGTAAATGAAAACAGGCTTATTTCAGTCTAAAAGAAACAGCCATTAGATTATATCGCCCTGAAAACTGACAACAACATGAGCTTATAAACCATTGAAACCAGCATGGTCATATTAATATAGAGATAATGGGATATAGGATAATGATAAACATTTTCAACATTTTTCTTAAACACTAAATTCAAGAAAAATTTGCTTACCCCTTTGGCAGATTTTTTTGCTTGTTTTATGCACAAAATCACTTAAATGTGATATTTTTGGTGTAAAAACTAGACTTATTTTCTTAGGTCATTTTGCTCATCAAGAAAAAGCATCTTCATTTAAGCATTTTTAGATATTTGTACTGAAAACAAGACAAAAATACTAAGAATTTTTTTCTTGAAAATCATTTTTTGAAGTTTTGTGTTTAAGAAACAAGTTCAAGATTTAGTGCTTGTTTGTGCTAGTTTTACGCATAAATTCACTTAAATTGTATGTTTTGTCTAAAAACAAGAATTATTTTCTTAATTTTGCTCATCAAGAAAGTAATTTAAGTTTTTTTAGATATTACTACTAAAAACAAGACAAAAAAAAGTAAGAAAGGTAATCCGGATGCTGCAAATCATTTTGACAGGTACAATTTAATATTGCACAAAATTCAATATAAAGATGTGTTTTAATCACATATATGACATTATATTTACAAATCATTAAACCAAATAGTGTGTTTGTGACATTTGAACGTCTTGTCTTTTCTAAAAAAAAAGTAAACGGGTAAATAATGACCAGATAAAATACCTTAAATCAATATTTTATGTTCCTTACCTTACTTATGAGGTAAATAGCCGTGTAATAAGCGTGATAATGTACAGACAGCGGGTTGTTATCATGAAATAAACCTCTTCAGTTTAATACAAGACCCTCCACTTCATGTCAGGTCGAAGATTATTTCTGGGCCTGCTGCCCTTACATGATCCCTTACATATAAACTTTATTCTCACAGTGAAATGTATAATTTATTGCTTGTTTGGTTTTTGGACAAAATGTTTTTATGATATTCATCAGGTGAAGTTGAAACTGTTGTTTTTGTTTTTCCTGTCTGACAGCATGAAGCTGTAGAGATGCCTGTTGCTCCTCCAGTGGTCGGGAACTCCAACGGTGACGTAGAGGATGCGGTTGCCGTGGACGCTGACCCTTCGGAGACCGTTTCGCCACCGTCCGCTGTCACCATGGAAACAGAGGAGTCTGTGCCCGTGGAAACGGTGCCGGCGGAGGAGGAGAAGACGCGAGCGGTTCCCGGGCATCCGTGCAGCATGTGTAACCGCATGTTCATGTCCATGCAGGGCCTGCGCTCTCACGAGAGAAGCCACTCGGCTGTTGCGCTCATCAGTAGAGATGACAAATACAGCTGTCAGTACTGTCAGTTCTCTTCTCCATTCAGACACAAGTAAGTGAACGTCGCTCCATTTACCTGACGCTAGATTGAGTTAGGAAGTGGTGTAGCTGACGGAGCCTCACTAGATTGCTGCCAACAAGTGAAGCTGTTCAGTGCCAAAGCAAAAATATTAAAGAAGCTTTAGCGTTGGCATTACACTTTCATTATCCATTTACTACCTGAGGCATAAAATGAAGTCACATTATGCAGAAGTTTAATTATAATAGTTTAATAAAGGTCTTAATGTTTCATTAGGTTCCTCTGGTATTCTTTTGGGTTCTCAAGTAACATCAGGCTGTTGATTTGCAAATAAAACCAAAAACATTTTAAGGGGAAACATCTAATATAGGATGATGTGCATGTGCACGCTGAAGTGTTCAGGTGTCCTCCTGTGGAAATGTTGGATATTTTGACAGAGCGGTTTGTTTAATCTGAAGCTCAAGGCCTTTGTTTGTCTCCCTGGAGTAAATCCGTCTTCACTGGATGTTCTGTGACCCAGAAATCTGCTGCATTCATGTGCCACACGGGAACCAGGGATAAAAAACACTCGTTCCCAAGATCACCGCCAGAGATGAATGTTTTGTCAGAGACTTGGGACAAAAGCAGGGAGAGATGTTCTTTACAGTTATCATTAGATGTTTCGCTAAGGCTTCTTTTCTCCGTCTGTCACCGTAGTATCATTCAGACGTTCCAGATCTTTCCAGATCTTTTGTCATTAGAGACAGCCGAGCCGACACACAATTTGAGTTTGTGCTTCTCTTTTTCATTGGCCACCTGTCACACTTGTGTCACGGTTATGAGGAGTTTTTTATCATTCATGAGATTACACAAACACTGATTCAGATGACAGATGAATCATTGGGAAACAGACACTTATAGATTGTAGTCATATCATCTGTTTGAAGAAATGTTCAGAAAAGAATTCAGCCGCTGATGTCTGTGGTTTATATGAATCGTCTGTCTGTCTGTTTCTTTAGTTTAGATCGTCACGTTCAGTCTCATCATGGACATCAGAAGCCGTTCCGCTGTAAGTTCTGTCCCTTTAAATCTTCATACTTGAGTCGTCTGAAGAGTCATCTGCACAAAGCACACGCAGGTGAGACGCAACACAACACACACAAACATGATGAAGAGACCAATGATGGAGATTATCCTTCAATAGAAATCTCTCAACTGATCAAATCTGGTTTTGTGTGGGTCTTCACATATTTGTTTGTGTGTGTCAGCGTGTGTGTGTGTGTGTGTGTGTGTGTGTGTGTGTGTGTGTGTGTGTGTGTGTGTGTGTGTGTGTGTGTGTGTGTGTGTGTGTGTGTGTGTGTGTGTGTGTGTCAGCGTGTGTGTGTGTTTGTGTGAGTCTCTCTCTCTCTCTGTCTCTCTCACTGGAGGGTGAAAGTCATTGAAGGGCAGAGCAACACAAATTAAGTGTCAACCTCCGATCGGCCCTTTTCTATCTGCAGTACCCATCAGCCCCTTCTTCTGTGCTCTTAAAAGAAGAGAGAGAGAGAGAGAGAGAGAGAGAGAGAGATGTTATGAGTTTATCAGGAAATAATTCAGACTGATGTTATTCAAAGACAGACACTTTTTTGACTGGAATAATAAAAAACACTTTATTTTTGTGTATCAAAAGTGATGTAATGTTCTGCGATTTGTTTGCGTTTTTATTAAATGATTTAAATGTTTTCCTTCAAGGTTTAATGTTGTTTGTTGAATTTGTTTTTCAGGTGAGCACACGTATAAATGTTTCTCCTGTCCGTTCTCCACCACGACCATCAGTCAGCTGAAGGATCATTCACTGCAGGAACACGGAGAAACTCTCACACTGCCTAAACTCCGAGCCGGAGCCGCACTGCGATCCACACGACCCAACATTGAAGAAACAACTGAGTCTAATGGTGAGAGCATACATCACCTGTGTGGATAATAACATAGGGGAGACAAAAAATAAAAACTGCTTACCTGGTAGCCATCTTGAGTGTCACAGTCAATTATGTCCCCAACAATTTTTTTTTTAAATGTTAGTTTATTGAGGGCTTAAACAATGATTGAAAATTGTTGCGGAGGATGAGAAAATTGCTCTTGGACACATTTATATTCCTTATTATTGTCTCTACATTTACCAATGATCACCAAACACCACATGTTTCTTTACTGTAAAAGTTTATAGTATAACATGCATTATAATTATATTATTATTTTTAATTATAAATATTTCCATGACAAAGAACCCAAATCAAGT